>NW_017676624.1:23497-27394 GCF_001879085.1 Nicotiana attenuata
CAACTATAATCAAACTTGTACTACACCTAACCACCTCAGCTATAACCAAACCTATTACAACACCTAACTACCCCAGCTATAACTTTAGTCCTTACTCAACACAAGGAATCATTAAACTAAGCATCCGTAATATCAATTAAGAACACAATACAAGGGAACCACAAATCGACAATAGCCCGCCAAGGGACAACATAATGATCTTTTCTCTTCTCACTTTTACTTCACAATTCACTTCACAACTCGAGCCAATTCTCTAGAGGTTCAATTATCACTTATACTTTCGCAATGCATTCTACGACTGGAGCCAACGCTCCTCAATAATCATAAGTCACGATTCTTCCCACAACTTTACACAACAAATAGAAATACTCACCAAGGCATGAATAATACGACGAAGTCATGAAATTCACAATATAAGACTCACGGTCATGCTTGATACCAACGTATAGATACTCGTCACCATGCCTATACGTCGTACTCCACAAGAAACACATAACAAATATGACTCAACTCCTAATCCCTCAAGCTAAGGTTAAACCAAACACTTACCTTGATGCTTTGAATTCAACTCAAGTCTCAATTATAGCTTTACTCCTCCATTCCACCACCAATCCGCTCGAATCTAGTCACAAGTTACTTAATTACATCAATAAACGCTAAATGAATCAATTTGAATGCATAGAAATGAATTTCCCAAGTTTTGCCCAAAAATTCCAAAATCGCCCCCGGGCCCACGTGGTCAAAACCCGAGGTTCGAACCAAAACCCGGTTACCCATTCCCCCACGAACCCAAATATATGATTCGTTTTGAAATCGGAACTCAAATCGAGCTCCAAATCCCCAATTTTAGAAAAACCTAGATTCTACCCAAAACCCCCAATTTCACCCATGAAAATCTTTGATTTTAAGTTGAAAACATGTTAAATGATGTTAAAGATTGAAAGAAATGAGTAAGAACCAACTTACAAATGATTTGGAAGAAGTCTTGTTCTTGGAAAATCGCCCAAAGAGGTTTGTGTTTTGAAAGAATGTTAAAATGACTCAAAAATTCGGCTAAGTGTAAAATATGCAGGCCTCAGATGTGGGAAATGCGAAGGTGGGATCGTATTTGCGAACCCTACAGGTTTGGGAAATGCGAAGGTGAGTTCGCATTTGCGAACTCTGAAGGATCTGGGAACGTTCGCATTTGCGAGCTAATGTGTCGCATTTGAGACAGGCCCGACTTCGCATTTGCGGACCAAAAGGTCGCATTTGTGATCCTAGCTGGCTAGACCCCTTTTCGCATTTGCGATGGCAAACTCGCATTTGCGAGCTCGCATTTGCGAGCCCTGCTTCGCAAATGCGAAGATTGCAGGACTGGGAATATCAGATTTTCCCAAGGTTCAAAATGCACTCCGACACCTATCCAAAACTCACCCGAGCCCTCGGGGCTCCAAACCATATATGCACACAACCTCAAAAACATCCTACGGACTTATCCGTGCGATCAAATCGCCAAAACAACATCATATACATCGAATCAAGCCTCAAAACTCATGATTTCTTCCAAGTTTTTCATAAAACATCAAATTTCCATTTTAAGTCCGAAACACGTCAAACGACATCCGTTTTCAACCAAACTTTACAAAAAGTGCTTAAATCATATATAAGACTTGTACCGGGCGCCGGAACCAAAATACGGGCCCGAAACCATAGTCTTCTAATAAAATATCATTTCCAATTTCCTCAAATATTTCCAGAAAACAATTTCACACAAAAATTCATTTCTCGGGCTTGGGACCTCGGAATTCGATTCCGGGCATACGCCCAAGTCCCATATTTTCGACCCTCCGGGACCGTCAAATTACGGGTCTGGGTCCGTTTACCCAAAATGTTGACCGAAGTCGAATTTATTCATTTAAATATCAATTTTTTTGCATTTTCTCATAGAATTCATATTTAAGCTTGCCGGCTACGCGCCCAGACTGCGCACGCAAAACGAGGCAACCCTAAACGAGGTTTTCAAGGCCTCGAAAGCACGAAATGGGTAAGGAAACAGGTGATGACCCTTTGGGTCGTCGCAATATTACAAAGAATAGCACATTAAACACATGGAGAAGCAACTTCCACATACATTTTCACACCATCAATTCATTTGACATAACAAGTACTACATCAATCAAATTTCGGACTTACAACATTTGCACGGTCACCATGGAAGCTCAATTTCTAAGAGGAGGGGGTTTTGGCCATACATACCTCAATAGAGCTTTCCTTAAATTCTTACAATAAATTCCGGAATTTCCTAGCAACTTCGATCTATTTTATGAAAATTGCAAGTTGAACCAAGAATTAGAGACATGATTAAGGTTCTAGCTTATTTAAGCATATTAGCAAGCACTAAGTGTGCATTGTGATTTTTAGGACCCTTTTGTGAAGGATTTTTACCATCTTGCACCCCAATTGCTATCTTTTTTAGTTCACAACCTCCCCATAACCCATTATCTTTTATGCATGCAAGAAAATCTATTTTTTGTATACCCATGAACCCACAAGCTAATTCATCATTCTAGTGTGAATTTCGAAACCACAGGTTAGGGGTCAAGTTCTTACCTCTTGGGGTGAAGGCCTAGCAGCTGTACTTGAAATTCTTCAAGGGTTTAGGCAAGGATTGGGTGGGGACTTGATGAAGATCTCTCTCTCTCTCTCTCTCTCTCTCTCTCTACAACTTCCTTTTCTCACTCTATTTGCAGTAAAATACCATAAAAGGGGTCTAATGGGGTGTTTTTAATGGGATGGGGTCGGGTTTTAAAAGTTAGAAAATAGGAGCCCCGACACAATCTGCAATCGCATATGCGATCGCATAACGGACATGCGGCCCGCAAAAGGGACCGCAAAAATGGCTTCAAAAACCTGAACAAACTGCCCGGGTTTGCGACAAGAATGCGGTCCGTATACCTGTTCTGCAGTCGCATAATGCACCGCAGAACTGCCCCTCGCAAAATTCCAAGGGGATTATGCTTTGACTATGCGGCCCGCATATTGATTATGCGATCGCATAATGGGCCGCATAGTTGACCTCAAAATTAACCATCAAACTATCTGACTCTGCGGCGACTATGCCGTCCGCATACCTATTATGCGACCGCATAATGGACCGCATAAACGTACTTTTCTGGAAAACCTTATTCCTTAACTTTTTAATGCATAGATCAGTCCAAAGGGTCCGAACCGCGGCGAGCTTGCGAGACGCGAAGAATTTTACAAATTTCTAACACATATTCCTAACTTGGCACTACGAGCTTTCGGGTTTTGAGTAGAAATTTTCACGGGGCCTTACAACTTTCAAAAGTTTTAAACGCGCAATTAAAATTATGCGGAATGTTGAGCGTAAATAAATAATATGCACAAAAATAACAAGAAAAATTATGAGATCTTTTAATTTTTAATCAATGATATATTTAGCTAAAAATAAGTGGGTTTATTAGCTAGCTTTGAATTGTAGATTCTCTTACTAGCTTGCGTTTTTTTAATGTCCTTTTTTGTTTACTATTGTACTTTGATTTTGCATTTATTTAAAGTTCGTAGATTATTAGTTCCCTGCTTATGTGTTATAAGTTGTATCCTTCACGGTTATTTAGATTTTAAAGGCTTGCCGTGAAACTAAATTATGAAATTACAAACCTGGAACAAATGTTAGGTTGAGTTATTGATGGTTGAGGACTTCTGAGATAATTTCTTCAATTATTAAGTTAGTTATACACAACCAATATGCATGACCATCTTTAGGAACTTACACTTTTATTACATAACTCAATACTATTTTTAAGTAAATTTATACTCATTGAGACAGGATTCACGCGCATCGCGCATATGTGTGTGTGTGTATATATATATATATATATATATATATATATA
>NW_017676624.1:28505-29189 GCF_001879085.1 Nicotiana attenuata
AGCTGCATGGCGTCTGCAGCCCTGATCTCTCCCTTCTATCCTTGTTTTTATTTCGTATTCCCCTAGATTGACATGTATTAGGTTGATAAACCTGTATTAGAGGCTCAGACTTGTGACACCGGACCTTTTGGGCTATGTAGTAGTATTGTCATTTGAAATTCCCTACATTTAACTCTTATTTCAGACTTCTATTATGTTGGTTTGGTAATTTAATTGTGTTAGCTAATAATGAACTGTATAATGAATTGGGTTAAGGTTGTTAATTGTTCGGGCTTGCCTAGCAGTGTGTTGGGCGCCATCACGATCGGGGTTGGGGTTGTGACAAGTTGGTATCAGAGCCTAGGTTACTAGGTCTAGCAAGTCATGAGCCGGTTTAGTAGAGTCTCGCGGATCGGTACGGAGACGTCTGTATTTATCCTCGAGAGACTGCAGAACCTTTAGGAAAACTTCATATTCTTGAAATTCTTGGCGTGCGACTTTGTTGACCCGAGAACTAAACTTCCATTATTCTATTCTCTTGCAGATGGTGAGGACACGAGCGACCGGACGAGGTGGACAACCACCAGTACCACCCACTGAGACCACTAGAGGCCGTGGACGCGGTCGTGGTCGTGGCAGAGGCAGAGTAGCGAGGGCAGCATCTGTTGATCCACCAGCTGCCCCAGCTCCGTATCCAGGCTCCGA
>NW_017676624.1:33817-34756 GCF_001879085.1 Nicotiana attenuata
GTTACCGCTCCGTTTCCCCCATTTTCTGCTTCTTTAAGCTTCATTATCCGTGTCTTATGTGTTCGAGTTGGTTTGGAGTGGTTTTGGTAGGAAATGAGACACTTAGTCTCTTAAAGGAAGGCTTGGTTTGGAAAAGTCAACCGGATGTTGACTTATGTGTTAGAGGGCTCGGATGCAAATTCCGATGGTTCGGTTAGTTTCGGGAGGTAATTTGTGGCTTAGGAGTGTGATCGGAAGTAGTTTTCGAGGTCTGGTGTGGAATTAGGCTTGAATTGGCGAAGTTAGTATTTTGGCGATTTCCGGTTGATAGGTGAGATTTTGATCCGAGGGTCGGAATGGAATTCCGAGAGTTTCTGTAGCTTCGTTATGTGATTTGGGATGTGTGTGCAAAATTTCAGGTCATTCGGAGGCGATTTGGTTGGGTTTTTGATCAAATGCGTGTTTCGGAAGTATTAGAAGAACTTAGGCTTGAATTCGATGTAATTTGATGGTTTTGGTGTTATTTGAGGCGCTTTGATGATTGGAACAAGTTTGAATGAGGTTTTAGGAGGTGTTGGTTCTTTTTGTTGAGGTCCCGGGGGCCTCGGGATGATTTCGGATGGCTAATGGGAAGTTGTGGAACTTGAGTGATTGTAGATTTCTTTGCTGCTTCTGGTGTTTTCGCACCTGCGACTTGGGGACCGCAGGTGCGGTGTTGCAGATGCAGAAGTAAAGGCGTAGATGCGATTTTTAAGAAGGAGAGTCAGGAACCGCAGATGCGGTATGGGGACCGCACCAGCGGAGACGCAGATGCGACCATTTGACTGCAGAAGCGGTTTTGGGAGAGAAAGGTTGAGACCGCAGATGCGGTGGGGTGCCCGCACCTGCGGAGCCGCATATGCGACTGGGTGGACCCGCAGGACTGCGAGATTTTGGGGCCTTTAATGAATTTCCGCAGAA
>NW_017676624.1:38707-41873 GCF_001879085.1 Nicotiana attenuata
TAAAACACCTTTTAAAAAAACCCTTAAACCTCTTTACCTTTTATTTACTTACTCCTTACTAAAAACCTTAACACCGTCTTACTTGGTCCTCCCTTCCCCCTTTCCCTCTTCCTTACGTATTTACTTCTTTCTTACTACTTCTTCTCTTTTGTACTCTCTAATAGTTTTAAGTACTAAAAAGTTACTTTTACGACGTTAAATAATTTAGCAAAAAAATTTAAAATCAAAGTTTGTAAAGTTTTAAAAAGTAAAGTAAAGGTTTAGGTAATACTTACACAACTACTAAAAGAAAAATACATAAAAGCAAAAAACTAAAGAGAAGAAAAAATATATCTTCAACTTTGTTTTTCTCTCTCAACGTTTTTTTGTGGTTGGATTGAATGAGTAGGTGTGATTGAAATTAGGTTGAAAATACTTAAACGAAGGTTATATACAAAAATTTTGAAGCAAGATTAGCAAAAACTAAGAGAGAAAAAATATATTTCAACTTTGTTTTTCTCCTCTCTTCCTTTTTTTGGTTGATTTAATGAGTGGGTGTAATTAAAATTGATTGAAAATACCTAAACGAGGCTATATACAAAATTTAGAGCAAGATTAGAAGTGATTTAGACTGGTTTCGGGGCAAAAAATACAGACATAAAAAATCCAACTGCGACATGTGTATATCACGTTGTATATCGTGTACATCAGTGTATATCACACACAAGTTTGTAAGGACGTCTGTGTATATCACTTTGTATATCGGTATAAAACACAATTTTTTTATGGAC
Organism: Nicotiana attenuata; assembly: GCF_001879085.1. Lineage (NCBI taxonomy): Eukaryota > Viridiplantae > Streptophyta > Magnoliopsida > Solanales > Solanaceae > Nicotiana > Nicotiana attenuata. The sequence goes on from NW_017676624.1 coordinate 39,478, forward strand.
GCCTGTGTATATCACATTGTATATCGTATATATAACAAAAAATTTCATGGATATACACAGATACACATAATATACATGAGATATCACCGATGTACATAGAGATATACACGGGTTACAATAAGGGATACACATGTGGAGTCGTCTTGAACTTGAGTTTTCAATCTGAAATGTGTTATACAAAGAAGGAAAATAAAATTTTAATAATTTTTTTTGATATACACATTGTTATTAGGTTATACACTCTGATATACAAATAATATAATTACTAATTATTGATTAAAAAGGAAAATAAATTTTTGATATAGCATGTTTAACCAAGTTCTAAAATATAAAAATAATAAATATAATTGTGGGAGTAAATAATATTTTAGTATACAAAGAAAATTAATTTNGGAGCCGTTATCCACATCTATTTCCTGACTTGGTACTTCTTTCTTTTGTCCGTTCGAGGACGAACGGTTGTTTTAGAGGTGGAGGATGTGACGACCCAAAGGGTCATCACCTGTTTCCTCATTCATTCTGCGCTTCCGAGGCCTTGAAAACCTCATTTTTTACTTGCCTCGATTTTCATGCGCAGTCCGGGCGCGTAGCCGGAAAGCTTTTATGTTGAAATATGTGAATTCTGTGAAAAATTTGAAGAATTTTGATATTAATATGTTTAAGGTTGACTTCGGTCAACATTTTTGATAAACGGACCCGGACTCGAGATTGGACGATCCCGGAAGGTCCGTAGAAAAATATGCGACTCGGGCATGTGCCCGGAGTCGAATTCCGAGGTCTAGAGCTCGAGAAATAAATTTTTCTGTGAAATTGTTTTTCTGAAATTATTAAGGAAAATGGAAATGAAAATTGATTAAAAGACTGTGGTATCGGGCTCGTATTTTGGTTCCGACGCCCGGTACAAGTCTTAAATATGTGTTAAGCGCTTTCTGTAAAGTTTGGTCGAAATCGGACGTCGTTTGACGTGTTTCGGACCTAAATATCTAAAGTTTGAAGTTTATGAAGTTTGAAAGGAAAATGATGATTTTGAGGCTTGATCCAATGATTTTGAGGTTATTTTGGCGATTTGATCGCTCGAGTAAGTTCGTAAGATGTTATTGAGTTAGGGTGTGTGATTGGTTAGGAGCCCCGAGGGCTCGGGAGTGTTTTCGGAGGTGTTCGGGGTGGTTTTGGACTTAGGATGATATCAGATTTTCTGCAATTTTTACACAGGGATTTCCTTCTTCGCGATCGCGCTCTTCCCCACGCGATCGCATAGCACTGAGTCGTCTTCCTTAGCGATCGCGTCTTGAACCACGCGATTGCGTAAGCCAAATCCTTGGATCCCCAGTAGTTCTTCTACGCGATCGCGTAACCCTCCACGCGATCGCGATGACCAGTCAGTGGTACCCTTCGCGATCGCATCCCTATTCCCGCGATCGCGTAGGGCAATTTTGCCCAGCGAATTTTTAAGTTAAAAACAGAACAGTAGCACGGGATTTTTCATAAAAACACACGAAACCCTTTCTTCTCCAAGCACTTAGGCGTCCATTGAAGCTCCCTTTCATCAAAACTTCTTGGGTAAGCATTGTTCAACTTGTTTCCTTCAATTTCCTTCATTAATTAGTGAATTCCTAGCCCTAAAAACATGAAATCAAGGTAGAAATTATGGGTTTTGGGTAGAGTTAGGGTTTTGAGAATTTTGGGTGATTCAACCTCAATTTTGGGGTCGAATCTTAAAACAAATTATATATTTGCACTCGTGGGGTTATGGGTGATCGGGTTTTGGTCCGAGCCTAGAGTTTGGACCATGTGGGCCCGGTGTCTAATTTTGGTATTTTTGGAATAATGCTAGAAAAATTTATATCTAGGCTATGAGAAGTTGCCATTGAGTCTTTATTGATATTGTTGAATTAATTATGCCTAGATATCACTGTATTGGAAGTGGAATCACGAGGTAAAGCGATAGTTGAGGATTAAGTGGATTTCAAGGCTTTGAGGTAAGTGTTTGGTTTAACCCTAGCTTGAGGGAATAGGAGTTGAGTCTTGTTGCTAATTGCTATGTGATCGAGTACGATGTATAGGCATGGTGACGAGTATCTATGGTGTCTAGCATGACAGTGAGTCTCATAATGTGATTATCATGATTTGGTTGTGAACACCGTGTTTATTGGAGGATTTCTATATGTTGTGAATAGCATGTGAACGGTAATATGATCAATTGATTTTCCTGGGAGCATAGGCTCGAATTGTGATACGAATATTGAAAGTATACGAAATGACTTGATTCTTTGGAGCGTTGGCTCAAAATAGTAAAGGTGAATTAAAAGATAAGGAAAAGTAAGAAAGAGAAAGCGTTATTGATTATTCACTTGCCGGTACAGTTTGGTTGTACTGTTGATGTAACTTGCCGGATG
>NW_017676625.1:0-41856 GCF_001879085.1 Nicotiana attenuata
TACTGAATCTCTAGATTATGCACTGAGTAAACCTCCCTTCAAGTCATTCACTGCCCCGACACTTAGGCAACATCCTACCATCATATCACTACTGTGGAACAATCGTTCATAAGCATCACGACAACTTGTGCCTAGCCTTAGTTCCCTCAGAAGTACCGTTACTGGGCTGAAATAATAAAATATCCTCCCACAAGGCAACGATAATAGCTTAGACGACTATACGGGGAGAAACATCCCGCACCATATTCGTAATATCATTACAATTCTTCAATCCTTGTTGAATAGCAAGCGCTTTGCATCGCATAAGATTGAGTAGGAATGAAACACAGGCATAAGCCTCAAAGGAATCAAATCGCATGATGAGGAATCAAGAAGGGAAGTACTCCTAACAGTCCTGCAGCCTCCCGAGGATAAGTACAGACGCCTCCGTACCGATCCGCGAGACTCTACTAGACTTGCTCATGAATCGTGAGACCCTAGGAACCTAGTGCTCTGATACCATGTTGTCACGACCCAAAATCCACTTAGGGTCGTGATGGCCCCGGACACCGCTGTCAGGCAAGCCCGAGTGCCCCCCCTACCCCCGAACTCGTCGTCTCTAACCCCGTTAATATACGCCGGCGTAACGCCACCGTCTCCACCCTGACCNNCTACAGATATCCACAACTTCTTAGATGGGTTAGCTTCTTCTACCTCAGAAGATGTCACTGGGCTCGGAGACTTGCCGGTGCCAAAGAAGGTACCATCCCTGGGAGCCAGTGGGTCTTCCTCGAGCCCAAAGTTAGTGGACCGGTCCCCGGCCCCGAGTGTTGACCCTAACAAAAAGCGATCAATAGTTTCCTCTATCCCGGAGGATGCCCGGGTTTTCTCTTGCCCCGTAAGGGTTGCTAGTTATCTTAGGTGTTTGGTGACCGAAGAGGTCTAGGCCGTGATGGACAAGGTGGAAATGCCCTACCTATTCAATGAAGCTCAACAAGTGTTGAATCGGGTAACTTCGAGCGGTTTTTTATTATGTACTTTAAACTTAAAGTTGTAAATAACCATAACACCATTCTTTATGCTTGCAGGCCTCGATACTGCACCATGAGACTTTCCTCCGATACCGGGAGGAGTTGACCCGGCACGAGGCCGAGGTTCTGGAGCTTACTCAGAAGAGGGACACCTATAAGCTTCTCAGTGAGAAGCTTTAGGCCGAGTTAGAAGCGGCTCGGAGGGAGCATGTTGTGAGCACATGATTTTTGCCAAGCGAAAAATATTCCTACAAATTAACAAAATTAGATTCATTTTAATTATTTTAATAGAATTTTTAGGAATTTCTTATTAATTGTTGTTTGCTTGCATATTTAATATTTTAAAATTATAAGGAAATACCAAAAAATGTCTAAAATATTCATTGCATAGCATTTTAGGTGTATTTGCATTTTAGAATTTAATTACATTTATTAGATGCATTATTAAATGAAAATCTACAAAATACCATGGTCATTTTATTCCTAGCTTTTAGTCTTAAATCGTTAATTTCCTTTCATTAGTTTTAAATTAATTAATTGTTAGAAAATAGATAAGTAGGTTTAATGGTGAAAATTAAATTTAGTATTTAATGTAGGTTTAATTAGGAGTTAAAATTTAAAAAAGAAAGAAGAAACAATGAAAGAAGGGCCTTGTTAAGCTTCATCTAGATATGGGCCAAGGAAACCTCAGCTGGCCCAATTTTCCAAACCACCCTCAGCCCAGACCCTTGCAAAACCAGTCCAGCCCCCTTTTTACACCAAACGACCCTGTTGTTTCCTTGAACAATCCCATTAGTTGATCTCCTATGATCCAACGGCTGGGAACTCCCCACTTCCTACCCATATAATTGTCCGACTCCCCCCCCCCCAAAAAAAACCCTAGAGATGCCCTAATTCCTCATCTCCCTCACCTCTCTCGTCTTCACCCTCTGCCACCGCTGAAAATCGCCTATGGCGGCGACGACACCCCAAACTCCCTCAAACTCACGCCCTATACTCCTCTCTTCATGCTCAACATAAACCTACCTTCAATCCCCAAAACCCCCACCAAAAATAGAATTTCAGATCCAAACGGAACCCTAGCCATTTGCCCCCTTTTCAAATACTCGACCAATTTCACCTCATTTGCGCTTGAAATTTACATCACTTGAAAGCTCTTGATGAGAGCTATCCACTGATGTAAGATTCACGCCGTATTTAGGAGATTGCATTTTTGGTCGGAGCCGTGTTTGTTCGTCGGAATTCTATGTTTGCTACTTTTAAAGATTAATAGGTAATTTATTTTCTTTCTTTCTCACTCATTTCTCATTTCTCTTAGTTTCTAACTGCATGTCATTTTGTTTTCTCTAAAAAAAACCTGAAGTACCGGTTTTACATGATTAAATTAGCATATAATTGTATGTTAGTCATTTAATTGAATGATTCTATTAAAATAATTAATTTAGGGATAATGGTCAGTGTTGGTTCGACTATCTGCTGCTAAGAAGATTGTTGGATTGAAGAATCAAACTGTTTTTACTAAGCTTCAGTAGGTAGTTGTTGAAGTTTGGGTTCTAATCAATTTGATTGAATTGTTCATATTTTAGCTTAGTTGTTTTTTCTTATAGATATTAGGTGAGGGAGTTAGCTACTCTGACAGTGATGGAATGTTCAAGATATTTTTTCACATTGTACTTTATCTTTTAACACAATTATTTTATAATTTCAGGTCATACCGTCTAATGTTGGATAATTTAGCGGGTGAAAGATTTCAAAATGAAGAAAAGTTACCGAAATCATTTAAAGACCATCATTCGTCTAGATTAGTTATATAATTACATTAGCTATTTAGTCTAAACAATATATTTTTATGTTTTAAATTACTGTGATATTAATATTTTTGATTAGTACTTTCTTTTGTTTGTTAGTATTAACGAGATACATTATGTTTTTTTTTTTTTGAATTAATACATTTTATTATTTGAGTAATATTCTGGACGAATGTAGTAACTATTATTAATTGTGGCTAAATTATTTATAATTGATGTAAAATAATTATTGTTAAAGATATTGACGTTTAGCGGCAATTTAGATAAACATATTAGCCATTAGAATGGAAGCTAAAAGGACAAATTAAGATGTTTTTAGAAGAGATATTACGGCCATTTTAATTGCCACAAAATAATTACCATTAAAGATGTGAACTTTAGTGGCAATTATTTTTAATTTAACATCTATAAAAAATAGATACTAAAGAAGTATAATTAGCCGTTTGGATTGAATTTAGTAGCCATTATAATTGCCACAAACAATTGCCCGTAAAGATGCAATTTGTAGCGGCAATTATTTTGATTGTAGTGGCTATAATAATGGACGCTAAAGAAGTATATTTAGCCGTTTTGGATTGGATTTAGTAGCCATCATAATTTTCGCGAATAATTACCGCTAAAGATAATAACTTTTAGCGGCAATAAAAATACTGTTTACCAGCTTTTGCGAGAATAGCCTCTAAAGGCTTTGGCGACCCCAGTTTCAGCGGCAAAAGACTAATGGCTGGTAAAAGATATAGCGGCTATTATTATTGGCGCTAAAGCCATTTTGTATTGCCGCTAAAGGTCTTATTTGTAGTAGTGTGAGGCCGATGCACTTGCAAATTTGGGATCATCAGTCGAGAAAGACGAGATCAGCTCGGGGACTGTCGTCCAACTATCGAGATCTGTGATCGAGGGGGGTCATGCCGAGATAAACTCTACAAGCTTGACCTGGGATTGTAGGAATAAATATATCAAAGATTTGAAGAACGGAAAGCTCCCATCGGACCCTGAATAGTCGAGGGCCCTACGAACCAAAGCCGTTCGATCCACATTGGATGAAGATGGAACATTGTACAGAAGGATATTCGATGGACCATTAGTGTTATGATTAGGGCCGGGGGACACCGATTATGTTTTACGAGAGGTCCATGAAGGCACTTATGGCTCCGACGCCGAATCTTTGGTTCACAAAATCACTAGAGCAGGGTAATACTGGGATATCATGGAAAAAGACACTAAGGAGTTTGTTCGAAAATGTGATAAATGTCAAAGGTTTGCACCTATGATCCATCAGCCCAGAGAGCAACTTCATTCGGTCCTATCCCCATGGCCATTCATGAAATGGGGATGGATATCGTCGGCCCTCTGCCAACGGCCCCAGGTAAAGCTAAATTCATTTTGTATATGACTGGCTACTTTTCTAAATAGGTGGAAGCACAGGCCTTCGAGAAGGTCAGAGAAAAAAAAGTTATAGACTTCATCTGGGATCACATCGTGTGTAGATTCGGGATACCTGCCGAAATCCTATGCGACAACGGAAAGCAATTCGTCGGCAGCAAGGTAACGGAGTTCCTCGAAGAACACAAAATAAAAAGGATCTTATCGATGCCGTATCACCCAAGCAGAAACGACAAGCCGAATCGACTAAAAAGTCTATCATTCAAAACTTAAAGAAACGGTTGATCGACGCTAAGGGGAAATGGAGAGAAGTTCTACCTGAAGTCCTTTAGGCGTATCGAACGACATCAAAGTCCAATATGGGGGCAACCCCATTCTCCTTAGTATATGGCTCCGAGGCCTTAATTCAAGTCGAGGTCGGGGAACCTAGCGTAAGATTTTGACATGCAATGGAGGAATCAAATCACGAGGCTATGAACACTAGCCTCGAACCATTGGATAAAAAACGAGAAGCAACGCTTGTTTGGATGGCTGCACAGAAGCAAAGAATCGAGAGATATTATAACAGAAGCGCCAACTGTAATGACCCGACCGGTCGTTTTGAGCCCTAGCATGTCGAGCAGCAGTCTGAGGTTGAGCAGCTTCATTTCAGGTATTATGACTTGTACGCGTGGTCAGAATTGAATTTCGGGAAGTTCAAAGTTGATTTGGAAAGAGAATTCTCATTTCGGAAGCTTAAAGTTGAAAGAATTAACTATGATTGGATTTTTGAGTAAACAACCTCAGAATCAGGATTTGAAGGTTCCAGCAGGTTTGTATGATGATTTCAGACTTGGGCGTATGTCTGGATCGGGTTTTGAAAGAGCCGGAAATGTTTTCGCGCCTACTGTGGAAGTTAGCATTTTAGAAGAAATTTTATAAGTTTGGCTTGAAGTGCATTTCAGTGTTATCGATGTCCGTTTGGGATTCCGAGTTTGTGAATAGCTCCGTATGGTGATTCTGGAGTTGGGAGCGCAATCAGAAGTGAATTCGGAGGTCCGTAGGTCATTTTGGAGTCATTTGGCTAAAGATAGAAATTTGAAGGTTTTTGAGAAGTTTGACCGGAAGTGGACTTTTTGATATCGGGGTCAGAATCCGATTTCGGAAGTTGGAAAAGGTCCGTAAGGTCAAATGTGACTTGTCTGCAAAATTTGAAGTCAATCGGACGTGATTTGATATGTTTAAACATCGAAAGTAGAAGTGTGAAATTTTAAAGTTCATGAAAGCTTAGATTGGAGTGCGATTCATGGTTCTTGCGTTGTTTGAGGTGATTTGAGGCTTTGAGCAAGTCCGGGTTATGTTTTTAGACTTGTTCAAGTGTTTGGTTAGGAGCCCCGATGGCTCATGTGAGTTTCGGGCATGGGTTCGGATTAAATCAACACACCAGTTTTTCTAGTATTTTTGCTGCTGCTGCGGATCTCGCAATTGCGATATGGTCATCGCAATTGCAAGGTTGGCATCGCATTTGCGAATTAGGTCGGCTGGGGCAGTGGTCGCATTTGCGACTTTTTGCTTCGCATTTGCGAACCCAGCAGGGTCCGCATTTGCGACCCCTCCATCGCATTTGCGATCAAGGCAGAAAAGGGCCCAGTTCGCATTTGCGAACGTATTGTTGCAATTGCGACTTCGCATTTGCGAGCCTGGTGTCGCAAATGCGATATCAGAGGCCTGGGCATAGCTTTTAAAAACGGGACTTAGGGCATTTATTTCGTTTTAACTCTACACTTGGGCAATTTTGGAGCTTTCAAAGAGGGGAATTCAACATAGCATTGTGAGGTAAGTAAATTCTACTTAATGTGAGTTTAATACTTAGGTTTTGGGTAGATTAACACACTAATATTAGTGAAAATCAAGGGGTTAGAGCAAGACCTAAGTTTAATAGAAGATAGATTTAACCACGAAAATTGTTATGAAATGACCTAGAAATCATATGTTATCGATCCTTAGGTTGTAGAGAACAACTTCCTTCGACAAATCTCGGAATCCGGGCACATGGGCCCGGGGTCGGAATTAAGGAAATTTGTGAAAAAGGTTGGGAAATTGCTTAAACAGTTAGAATTCGATCTTGTAAGCCTGTATTGACTAGTTCTTACTTCCTTTAACTAGCTTGTGTTCGTTCGGCTCCGAATTGAGGGCTTGGGCTGGTTTTTGATATTGGAAGTGCGCTTGGAGCGAGGTGAGTCTCCTTTCTAACCTTGTAAGAGGGAATTGCCCCCATAGGTGAATTAATTCGTTATGTGCTCCTACTTGTGGGGGGGGGGGGGGAGGCTACGTACGCACGAGGTGACGAGAGTCCGTGCGTAGCTACTATTATACTTTTGAGTCCGGGTAGTCTAGGACTCAAAAGCATGCTATACTTGGGTTAATTGTAAACTTATTGACAGCTCGAATTGCTTAAACCACATCGAATTAATAAATAATTTCAAAAATTATTAAACTACTTTTCTTACATTGTTAAAAGAGAAAGTGACTTTTATTTGAATAAATATTCCCCGATTAATTCTTAATTGGCTATCTGAGCATGTATTTCTATGTGTACCTGCGTCGCACGTATGATTCGCGAGCAGGGGGATTGTTTATTTCATGTTGACCGCGTCGCATGGATAGTTCGCGAGCGGGGAAATAGATGCATCTATCGTTCGCGCCGTTCGACCCTCAGCAGTGCACAATTTATTTTCTGTTGGAGCGGGTCGTACGCCTCAGCATGATTTGCTCATGCTTGTATTGCTGCCTTGAATTTATTAAAGTTGATATTGCCTCTTCATGGCTTGAGAACATTTGGATATATAATGAAAAGGAATTTTGGAAATTTCCTATAAACGAAAATAATTGTCCACTTGTTTCCTTCTATTGGATCAAATCATGTTTATAGAAATCCGCGGTTTAATGTTTTATTGACATCACATTATTGGACCCTTAGTAAGTGTCGAAGTCGACCATCTCGTCTCTACTTCTCGAGATTAGGCGGGATACTTACTGAGTACACGTTGTTTATGTACTCATACTACACTTCTGTGCATTTTTGTTGCACAGGTATATGTAACTCTAGTGGCCTACTGGGCGTAGCAGCACAGATGATTTGGGGACTAGGTGAGTTGCACTATTCGAGGCGGCCCGCAGCTAGTATAGTCCCATCCAGTATATTGTATTTACTTTCTGTCCACTGTATTCCGGACGGATGTTGTATTATATTATTTCTTAGAAATTGCTCATGCACTTGTGACACCGGGTTTTGGGATGGATTCTGAAATACTTTGTATTAATTTCTCATTATTTAATTTGAATTGAAGCAGTTATCCTTTTTACCTATGAAATTGGGAGGAAAATCTTGGTTTTCAAAATTGTTAAAATTGGAATCTAATTAAGTATTTTAGTTGGCTTGCCTGACTGCAGTGTCCGGCACCATTACGACCCATAGTGGATTTTGGGTCGTGACAACATGGTATCAGAGCACTAGGTTCCTAGGGTCTCACGAGTCATGAGCAAGTCTAGTAGAGTCTCGCAGATCAGTACGGAGTCGTCTGTACTTATCTTCGGGAGGCTGCAGGACTATTAGGAGTACTTCCCTTCTTGATTCCTCATCGTGCTATTTGATTCCTGGAGGCTTATGCCCCTGTTTCGTTCCTACTCAATCCTACGCGACGCGAACCGCTTGTTATAAATCGAGAATGGAAGGATTGTAATGACACTACCGATGTGGTGCGAGATGTTTCTCGCCGCATAGTTGTCTGGGCTATTATCGCCGCCTTGTAAAAGGATATTCTGTCATTTCGGCTCAGTAGCGGTGCTTCTAAGAGCTCTAAGGCTAGGCACAAGTTGCCATGATTCTATGAACGATTGTTCTGCAGTGATGATATGAGGGTAGGATGTTTGCCTCCGTGTCGGGGCAGAGAATGACTTGAAGGGAGGTTTACTTAGTGCATGATTCAGAGATTTGGTATTTTACTTCTGGCGGAGGAAAGGCAATCGGGCTAAGAATGTGCAGATTTGAGGATTGATGGAGTAATGAGATTTGGTAATTGCGAACGTGGTAGAGTTTCTTCTATGATGAGATGTAGTTGTCCCTATTGAATGTACTAAGTTCGCCGGTGTTATGATCTTCTACAATTCGCCCTTGGGGTAAGCTATTGTGAAATAATATTGAAAATGAGGCTGTCAGATATCGAAGGGTGCGTTAGTTCAGGATTGAATCAATGTTTCTAATGTCGACGGTATGAGGAAGATGATCTTCGAAAATGTTTAAAGTTATCAGCAAATATGGATCCAAGTACCACAGAGATAGATCTCATTTAAGGCAACAACTGAGCAGCAAAGGATGAGGAAGGACATGTGGAGAGTGTCAAATGGTGGTTAGAATTTCTAGAAGGCCAGGCATAAGAAGCAAAGGTCGAGTAGTCGACTAAAGGGGTGAGTTTCGCCAAAGTGGGAGAGTTTGGAGCGATTTGAGTATTTTAGTGATTGGTGATTTGGGCCTTCGGATTAATATAAAGTACGAGCTATTATGTGGCATGAGATTTGGTATAACGGAAAGGAGCTACTAGAAATGAAGAAGGATACAACCTAACTTTGAATTGGAAAGATGTTGCCGCGCACTTAATTGATGTCCACGAGGAGTGAAGGGACTGGTGCAGCTAGAGAGTGAGCTCAAACATAGGATGGGTCATTCATGCCGCACTGATTGTACCCCATGCAGCGACGTTGGAAGATGTCGGAGAGTGTGTTCCACAGGGGGTTATTCCTTGTGAGCAGGTTAGCGGTCGCGTGGTTGGCGAAGCTTCTACAAAGTATTCTATTGGTGATACCGCAAAGGGATCGATCGTGTGAATGTGGTTGATGATTCAGAGTATAAAGAGGGGGTTATATAGAAAGATCCCGAGGAATTTTGCGGTCGATTGTGCATGGTCATGTCAATATGAGATAGGGAATCCTAGTGAATTTCAGAGTTATGTAATAGTAGCTTCAAGCTAAGTGGGAGAGTCCCACCGCCTATGATTGGGTTGTATGGTTATCTACTTGTGAGGTTTCGGGTTATTAGCATATTGATGAGCTATTCCAGCTGCAGGAAAAGAACATAAGTGGTAAATTGAGCAAAGGAATTGTTAAGAGTGTGCTATGGTTGGCCTTATTGGCTCATGTTCAAACTTAGGGAAGGATTCAAGATTCATGCCTTGTATAGATGCGGGTTTTATGGGAAGGGATTCAGTCGATGCTTCATTGAGATGGGTGTTCATATGCCAGTGGAGCCTCGGAGTTGATTATACTCTGGACCTAGTAAGAGCGGGTGGCTCTCAGCAACGGTCCTTGTGAATTCGAAGGGGTAAAGCATGGTGCCAAATGATTTCAAGCACATAGGTATGATTGAGAATCAAGCTTTGTAGAAGCTTGTGAGGAGAGGCACATACTGTTCTATGATGGTTTGACTTGCAGTGTAACTTTTGGGAGGTATGAAATGGTTTGTGGGATTTGAGATAGCATGGTCTCGTGATTCAGGGTCACTCGGGATAAGTTCAGATGAAGTGTGTTATGTGATGAATGGAGTTATTATTATTATTTCTAAGGCAATCAAGAATTAATTTGGAAGAAGGTAGATCGGTTAGCCATTGTTGAATTGGCATATTGGTGGTAGTAATAAGTTCATTCCAACGTGATCAAGTTATGCAAGTGATTTGTGACGGCAGGTGTGAGGCTTGTTGACCGCCGTAATTGATGTTATTCAGAGGTATTCCACTGTTATAGCCCGTCATGTGTAGGCGAGTCCCAGAAGGGCTATGGTGGCTTAAACCACTACTTATAGATTTGCATATTTTACGGTTATTAGAATTCACCTGCGTGTGGCGATGGTTCTCCTGAAATGAGTTAAGTGAAAGGTATTATATGATGAAGCGTCAACCTATTAGTGGTTCCGGAGTTATGATGGAATTCATGTCCTATTGAATATTGGCATGTTGGGTGCAGTGAGTGGTATGGGATTTGAAGTAAGGGTCAAGGTTGCAGTTCAGCGTTAACAAGGATGTCGCGAGCTCGGAGGAGCAGGAAAGTAGTTTCGATGTTTAAGTAAATTGGTATTGCCTTCAGCGTCACTTAAGGTTGGTGGTTTGTGAAAAAAAAAAGCTTTGCATCCTGGCTAGGGATTCTTGATCGCTTTTTAGTGTTAGTGCGGCCGGTGGTTTGGAGGTGCAGACCTGTTATCTGTTGCGGAAGGTTGTGGGAGTGTGCCCCACAGGAAGGTTGTATAAGTGTGGCATGTAGTTACTTGATTGGTTGAAGAGTTAAACCAAGTAGGAAGATTGCGGTGATATCGTTGATTTGGGGGTTGATGCCTGGAGGGCACTTGATTTATTGAGTTGCTGACTATGGATGATTACTCTGGTTATGATAACTGTTCTTATGTGTTATGAGCGAAAGAGGAGTTATTATGGACCTTTGAAAGGTTATTAGCCTTGTTTGGTGCGATCAGGATCGGCTTGAGGTCTGTGGGTGAATTCAAGTGTGAATCTGGGCTCTATATCAGGCCAGATGTGTTCATTTCAATAATGCGCTCTCAATGGAAGAGTAGTCAGGATGTTACTTCAACGTTAGTCGTTTCATGTAATGCTATATTGTGCCGCGTGAGTTGCGAAACGGTCTGGTAACTTCTTATGTGTTGAGGTTCTGCGTAGTGATGATGTTATATGAGCAGGATGGCTCTTGAGAATTAGATCGTATGTCGTACCTCAGTTGTGCTTGAGTTTTGTAGCCTATGGCACTATATGTCTCCCCAGGGATGGTATTATGCACTTAGCATGCTTGTGATCAATATTCGGCATTTGGTTGTAACGAGCAATTTAGCTTGATGTATATTTCCTTATGTGAAATCTATGTGTGGATCGGGTGGCACGCCGCCATGGGTATGATATCTGGATTGGGTTGCACACCGCAACAGTGTGATGTCGAGTGCAGTTCCCCATATCTGTTTTTATGTGTATTGTTTCCTCTTTTACTGAGAGGAACTTATATTAGTTGTGTGCCGACGTCGCATGCATGATTCGCGAGCGGGGTGTCTGTTCAAATATGTTGACCGCGTCGCATGTATGATTCGCAAGCGGGGTAATTGGATTTCCTTTTCAGAGATCGTTTTCATTGTATCGCGTTCAAATTGGTAGCCTATTGGCACATTGTGGCATCATATGAGTCTTTTGATTATGTCCGGGGTGGCTTATTGCCTGAGCAATTCGTATTGGGTGAGACGAGATCATTGGATTTAGGATCAGTGCAATCTGACTATATGGAGTATATTAAGGAGCTAAGACCATTATTTGGTTCAAAATGAGGTGATGGTTCTTGTCAGGAGTATGGACCCAATGATTCGTTGATTAGGCAGTCGGTTATGAATTTCTGCACATCTCTTCCGTCATGGCGGTATTGTAAGAATTAAAGTAAGACCTATGTAGGTCATTAGGTGCAATGGGAGTATCAGATTCATGGAATTTCGATTCATTTGATCAGAGAATGTTATTGTGGCGCTGTGGGTAAAGTGGTGCAAGTTGTGAATTCAACTAAGGTATGCAGTCATGTTTCGGTGCTGCGTGTAGTTATTGATATGGTGAGCGAATGTTGGAACAAGACTGGCAGAGAATTCCGGATGTTGGAATTGGGCTCTAAGGCTTATTTGCTTGAATAAAAAGAAATATATTCAGAATTGGTCGAGCTAATGTGATCCACTAAGTTGTGGTAGCACGGGAAGGTGCATGAGGTGTTAAACAGTGGTTTCGGACTACTCCAGTGTAGTTCACAGCACGTTCGAGGACGAATGTATGTTTAAGTGGGAGAGAATGTAACGACCCGACCGGTCGTTTTGAGCCCTAGCGCGTCAATCAGCAGTCTGAGGCCATGAGCAGCTTCATTTCAGGTAATATGACTTGTACGCGTGGTCGGAATTAAATTTCGGGAAGTTCAAAGTTGATTTGGAAAGAGATTCTCATTACGGAAGCTTAAAGTTGAAAGAATTAACTAAGATTGGATTTTTGAGTAAACGACCTCGGAATCGGGATTTGAAGGTTCCAGTAGGTTCGTATGATGATTTTGGACTTGTGCGCATGTCTGGATCGGGTTTTGAACGGCCCGGGAATGTTTTGGCGCCTATTGTGGAAGTTAGCATTTTAGAAGAAATTTCACTAGTTTGGCTTGAAGTGCATTTCAGTGCTATCTATGTCCGTTTGGGATTCCGAGTATGTGAATAGCTCCGTATGGTGATTCTGGAGTTGGGAGCACGATCGGAAGTGAATTCGGAGGTCCGTAGGTCATTTTAGAGTCATTTGGCTAAAGATAGAAATTTGAATGTTTTTGAGAAGTTTGACTGGAAGTGGACTTTTTGATATCGGGGTCGGAATCCGATTCCGGAAGTTGGAGTAGGTCCGTAAAGTCAAATGTGACCTGTCTACAAAATTTGAAGTCAATCGGACGTGCTTTGATAGGTTTAAACATCGAAAGTAGAAGTGTGAAATTTCAAGGTTCATGAAGCTTAGATTGGAGTGCGATTCATGGTTCTAGCGTTGTTTGAGGTGATTTGAGGCTTTGAGCAAGTCCGGGTTATGTTTTTAGACTTGTTCGAGTATTTTGTTAGGAGCCCCGAGGGCTCGTGTGAGTTTCGGGCATGGGTTCGGATTAAATCAACACACCAATTTTTCTGGTATTTTTGCTGTTGCTGCAGATCTCGCAATTGCGAGATGGTCATCGCAATTGCGAGGTTGGCATCGCAATTACGAATTAGGCCGGCTGGGGCAGTGGTCGCATTTGCGACTTTTTTCTTCGCATTTGCGAACCCAGCAGGGTCCGCATTTGCGACCCCTCCATCGCATTTGCGATCAAGGCAGAAAAGGGCCTAGTTCGCATTTGCGAACGTATTGTCGCAATTGCGACTGGGCATAGCTTTTCAAAACGGGACTTAGGGCATTTATTTCATTTTAACTCTACATTTGGGCGATTTTGGAGCATTCAAAGAGGGGAATTCAACATAGCATTGTGAGGTAAGTAAATTCTACTTAATGTGAGTTCAATACTTGGGTTTTGGGTAGATTAACACACTAAAATTAGTGAAAATCAAGGGGGTTAGAGCAAGACCTAGGGTTTAATAGAACTTAGATTTAAGCACAAAAATTGTTATGAAATGAACTAGAAATCATATATTATCGATCCTTAGGTTGTAGAAAACAACTTCCTTCGAAAAATCTCGGAATTCGGGCGCGTGGGCCCGGGGTCGGAATTTAAAAAACTTGTGAAAAAGGTTGGGAAATTGCTTAAACAGTTAGAATTCGATCTTGTAAGCCTATATTGACTAGTTCTTACTTCCTTTAACTAGCTTGTGATCGTTCGGCTCCGAATTGAGGGCTTGGGCTGGTTTTTGATATTGGAAGTGCGCTTGGAGCGAGGTGAGTCTCCTTTCAAACCTTGTAAGAGGGAATTGTCCCCATATGTGAATTAATTGGTTAAGTGCTCCTATTTGTGGGGGNCCGTGCTGCAGGTCTCGCAATTGCAAGAAGGCCATCGTAATTGAGAACTCGCAATTGCGAGAGGGGAATCGCATTTGCGAACTGGGACCGGCTGGGCAGTGGTCGCATTTGCGACCTTCTTCTTCGCAATTACGAAACCAGGGTGTCCGCATTTGCGAGCCTTTCTTCGCATTTGCGAACCCTGGGTGTCCGCATTTGCGACCCCCTCCATCGCATTTGCGATCATGGCAGGAAAGGGGGGTTGTTCGCATTGCGATAGAATTGTCGCAATTGCGACCTCGCAATTGCGAGCCTGGTGTCGCAATTGCAACATCAGAGGGTTGGGCATGGGTTTTAAAAACGGGACTTTGAGCATTTGTTTCATTTCTACACAACACTTGGGCGATTTGAGAGCTTCCAAAGAGGGGATTTCAACATATCATTTTGAGGTAAGATATTTCCATTCATCCTTAGTTAAATACATGTATATTGGGTAGATTAAACACCCAAAATTTGGTAAAATCAAAGGGGTTAGAGCTAGACCTATGGTTTTAATAAAACCAAGATTTAACCACGAAATTTGTTATGAAATGAACTATAAATCATATATGATTGATCCTAAGGTAGTAGAGAACGACTTCCTTCGAAAAATTTTGGAATCCGGGCACGTGGGCCCGGGGTTGGAATTTAGGAAACTCATGTAAATAGTTGGGAAATGGCTTGAATAGCTAGAATTCAATCTTGTGAGCTTATATTAATTAGTTCTTACTTCATTTAACTAGTTTGAGATCGTTCGGCTCCGAATTCGAGGGCTTGGGCTTGTTCTTGATATTGGAAGTGCGCTTTGGAGCGAGGTGAGTCTCCTTTCTAACCTTGTAAGAGGGAATTATCCCCATAGGTGAGTTAATTGGTTATGTACTCCTATTTGTGGGGGCTACGTACGCACGAGGTGACGAGAGTCCGTGCGTAGCTACTATTATGCTATTATCCGGGTAGTCTAGGACCCAAAAGCATGCTATACTTGTATTAATTGTAAACTTATTGACAGCTCAAATTGCTTAAACCACATCAAATTAATAAATAATTTCAAAAAGGATTAAACTTCTTTTCTTACATTGTTAAAAGAGAAAGTGGCTTTTATTTGAACAAGTATTCCCTGATAAATTCTTATTTGGCTATTTGAGCATGTATTTCTATGTGTACTTAAGTCGCACGTATGATTCGCGAGCAGGGGGATTGTTTATTTCATGTTGACCGCGTCGCATGGATAGTTCACGAGAGGGGAAATAGATGCATCTATGGTTCGCGCCGTTCGACCCTCGGCAGTGCACAATTTATTTTCTGTTGGAGCGGGCCGTACGCCTCGGCATGATTTGCGCATGCTTGTATTGCTATCTTAAACTTATTAAAGTTGATATTTCCTCTTCATGGCTTGAGAACATTTGGATAGATAATGAAAAGGAATTTTGGAAATTTCCTATAAAAGAAAATAATTGTCCACTTGTTTCCTTCTATTGGATCAAATCATGTTTATAGAAATCCGCGGTTTAATGTTTTATTGACATCACATTATTAGACCCTTAGTAAGTGTCGAAGTCGACCATATCGTCTCTACTTCTTCGAGATTAGGCAGGATACTTACTGAGTACACGTTGTTTATGTACTCATACTACACTGCTGTGCATTTTTGTTGCACAGGTAGATGTAACTCTAGTGGCCTACTGGGCGTAGCAGCACGGATGATTTGGGGACTAGGTGAGTTGCACTATTCGAGGCGGCCCGCAGCTAGTATAGTCCCATCCAGTATATTGTATTTACTTTCCCTCCACTGTATTCCGGACGGATGTTGTAGTATATTATTTCTTAGAAATTGCTCATCCACTTGTGCCACCGGGTTCTGGGATGGATTCTGAAATACTTTGTATTAATTGCTCATTATTTAATTTGAATTGAAGCAGTTATCCTTTTTTACCTATGAAATTGGGAGGAAAATCTTGGTTTTCAAAATTGTTAAAATTGGAATCTAATTAAGTATTTTAATTGGCTTGCCTGACAGCAGTGTTCGGCGCCATCACGGCCCTTAGTGGATTTTGGGTCGCGACACCAACCTTCGCCACTTCGGAATCGGGGACTTAGTTCTAAGGAAAGTCACCCTCAATGCTCGAGACCCAAGCGAAGGGAAACTAGGTCCAAATTGGGAAGGACCATATTGGGTCCTCGGTATCATCGGAAAGGGATTTTACAAACTTGGCACAATGGAGGGTGAACAATTGCCAAACAATTGGAATGTAGCACTACTCAAACGATTTTATTGCTGAGGTATGAGTCTCTGCCTTTTGCATTTGTATTTGATACTAACTTATTGCTGTTGTTCGATCGAGACGTCGAGAAAACCCCTCAACATGAAGACCTTAGATTTTTATGCACGCGTTGCACGCTTTTTCCCTTAGATCAATTTTTATCCCAAATGGGTTATTCCGGCGAGGTTTTTAACGAGGCAACAATCATGTGCTACATGAGGAAAATTCAACAGTGTCCACAGCTTCTTTTTTCAATCAACCTCGAATACTCGGGGGTATCACCCTCTGAGGTTATATTTTCGAGACTTCATTTCAAAGGGTCTTGATAGGGAAACTTTGTAATGGGCCAAAAGGTCGAGTGAACCGTGTCCATATAGATTAGTCGAGCCCCGATGGCAAAACATGTATGCATGTATAAATTATTCAAAGAAGCGTTCTTTCTATATCAAACACTTTATGTCTCAAAGAAATATTGCTACTACACGAGCTCTATACTTATGATTTTGTAAGAAATGGCTCAAGGGCCAAGCGCAAATATACCTCGAACACTCGGGGACTGTCATTGACAATCAACATATTCGAGTTATCTAAACTCGAATTCACAAGACCTCAAGAGGTGCCCCTCGATCTATAGGCCAAGGCCATCTTTCTCGGGGACTAACACCTCGAAAAAGTTCGAAGTGTTATTGGGAAATAAGCCCAAAAGGCATAAGGCTACGGCCAATTTAATGCGGCTCGGAGACGTCCGAACCCTGCAATCAAAATAGGCATTCAAATTCTTTGAAAAACCGGTTAAAAAAGGCTACCCTCGGAAAATAATAAAAAGGGCTTCGATAAAATCAGCCCCCGAAAAACCTTAAGAGGCATAAATTACCTTAACACAAACATGCTAAGGCACAAAAAAGAAGAAGGGTTTCGATCAACATCGAATCCTCAAAAAACCCAATGGGTAAAAAATACATGCTAAGGCACAAAGAAATTTTCACTAAGTATTTTAAGCCAAAAGAGGGAAATAGTAGCCATCTTTCAGAGGCCAGATCGGCCCGATTTAAAGAGCCTAAGGGCCAATACACTCAGAGTTCGAGATCTTGTTCTCACTCCATCCAAACCCAAGGGTTCGACTATCCCGAGCCCAAATAAGAAATAACTTGATTATGGCTCGGGGACTCACCGTTAGCTAACACAAACCCTTAAGGGTCTATGCCTCAAATTCGAACCATATTCGAACTTGACTATGATGACTCCGAGGAAGCCGCCTGAGATCATTGTCTCGAACACACAGTTCAAGGCATAAGATTTTGCTATCAAATTTACAAGGCAAGAAACATATATATAAAGATCTAGAAGGCATCAAAAGAAACTTTCTTTTATATATGTTAAAAAGGACATGTACAAGAGACCGTCAAAGGTCTTACTAAAAGAAAAAGAAAATAAAATCCCAACTATGCCTGGGGCTGGTTTCTTCCTCGGGAGCAGCTTCTCCTTCGGGCTCCTCATGATTGTTGGACCCACCTTGGTTGCCTTCATCATCATCATCGTCTTCGGAAGAGACACGAAACTTGGCATTAGCTTCAAGCGCCTTAGCCTGAGCTAACTCTTTGGAGAGGTCAAAACCTCGAGCGTGGATTTCCTCGAGGGTTTTTGTCACGACCCAAAATCCACTAAGGGTCGTGATGGTGCCGGACACCACCGTCAGGCAAGCCAACCAAATTACTTAATTAAATTCTCGTTTTAATACTCTTGAAATCTATGATTTTCCTCATAATTTACAGATAAAAAGATAATCGCTTCAATTCAAATTAAATGATAAGCAATTAATACAAAATACTTCATAACCATCCCAGAACCCGGTGTCACAAGTGCATGAGCAATTTCTAAGAATTTAACTAAAGTACAACAATTGTCCGGAACACAATTGGACAGAAAGTAAATACAATTCTGAGAGAGAGACTATACTAGCTGCGGGTCACCTCGAGGAAATACAGCTCACCTAGTCTCCGGGTCGCTTGTGCTGCTACGCCCAATGGGCTAATAGAGATACCTGTACCTGTGCAACAAAATACACAGCAAGTGTAGCATGAGTACGTAAACAACGTGTACTCAGTAAGTATCCCGCCTAATCTCGAAGAAGTAGAGACGAGATGGCAACTTTGACACTTACTAATGGTCAAATAATAATATTATTAAAGAGATGACTCACGAATTTATTAAGGACAGCAGTAGATTCAAATGAATTACTAAACACGTAAAAGTTCCTTTTTATTAGAAGTCTCCGGATTCATAATCCATTAATTAACAATTATCTCAAGTCGGGGAGAGCAGATGGCAATATCAATAAATCTCAAGACAAACAATTCGAACATGTGCAACTCATGCCGAGGTCGTACGGCCCGATCCAACATAAATGTAAAATGTGCACTGCCGAGGGTCGAGCG
Organism: Nicotiana attenuata; assembly: GCF_001879085.1. NCBI lineage: Eukaryota > Viridiplantae > Streptophyta > Magnoliopsida > Solanales > Solanaceae > Nicotiana > Nicotiana attenuata. The sequence continues at coordinate 18,443 of NW_017676625.1, forward strand.
GCCCGAACTATAGATGCATCTATTACCCCGCTCGCGAATCATACGTGCGACGCGGTCAAATATAAATAAACACAACAATCATTCAATCATCAATTTATCAGGGAACAATTATCCAAGGAGAAGCAAATTCTCTTTTAACAATTCAAGAAAATGAAGTTTAATCTTTTTAAAAGTTCATTTACCAATTCGATAGGATTTAAGAAATTCAATTGTCAATAAGGTTACAGATATTCCAAGTATAGTATGCTTTTGGGTCCTAGACTACCCGGACATACACATATTAGTAGCTACGCACGGACTCTCGTCACCTCGTGCGTACATAGCCCCCACGAATAGAAGCACATAGCCGTTTATTTCATCTATGGGGACAATTCCCTCTTACAAGGTTAGAAAGGAGACTCACCTCGCTCCGAAGATCCATAACCGACATTCCACGCCCTTCCGAACACTTGTATCGATGCAAATTGCTCCAAAACTTGCCAATGATATGCAAATCCATTAATATATGATAAACTACTCATATTAGTCCAATTTATAACAATCCCTAACCCCGATCGAAAAGTTGACAAAATCGCCCTCGGGCCCACGTGCCCGGATTCCAAAATTTTTAGAAGATAAAGTTTACCCATGGCCCCACGAACTCAAATATATAATTTACTCTTAATTTCATAATCGTGGTAAAAATCCATAAATATAAATTTCTAGGTCTTCCACCAAAACCCACCATTTTTCACTAATTTTCATGTTCAAATCCATATACAATCTTGTATTTAACTCAAAACTAACATAAACCACTTACCTCATGCTTGGTGCTAAAAGTGGCACCTCAGAGTTGCTCCAAAAATTGGCTCCAATGGAAGAAATGGGGTTGGAATGAACTCAACCCCCGATTTAAACAACCTTACTGATTCTAGCATTTCCGCACCTGCGGTCACTTGACCGCTTCTGCGGTTTCGCAGGTGCGAGCTTCCATCCGCATCTGCGATCCTCCTCCTAGGCTCCGCTTGCGCATCTGCGCTTCACCTTCCACAGGTGCGGTCACGCATCTGCGACAAAACGACCGCATCTGCGGTCCCAACCTCGCCGGCCCCTTTCCGTTTCTTCGACTCGACCGCCGCAGGCGTGGTCCCGCTTCTACGGCTGCTTGACCGCATCTGCGGTCCCTTCACTTCTGATCTACGCTGCATCCATGGCTCCTCTGGCTGCTTCTGCGGATCCGCACCTGCGGCCCAAGTCTCACAGGTGCGGTTATACCAGAAACCAGCAGCTTCAGCCTTTCAATAATTCCATTTTCGATCCGTTAACCACCCGGAATCCACCCGAGGCCCCCGGGACCCAACCAATCATACCAACCAGTCCCAAAACACATTATGGACTTGCTCGAGGCCTCAAATCATATCAAACAACGCAAAAACCACGAATCGACCTCCAATCCAAGCTTTATGAACTTTAGAATTTCAAACTTCTACTTTCGATGTTTAAACCTATCAAATCACGTCCGATTGACTTCAAATTTTACACACAAGTCATATTCGACATTACGGACCTATTCTAACTTTTGGAATTGGATTCCGACCCCGATATCAAAAAGTCCACTTCCGGTCAAACTTCTCAAAAACCTTCAAATTTCTATCTTTAGCCAAATGGCTCCAAAATGCTCCACGGACATCTGAATTCACTTCCGATCGCGCTCCCAACTCCAGAATCACCATACGGAGCTACTCCCAGAGTCGGATTCCCAAACAGACATCGATAACACTGAAATGCACTTGATCGCGGCCTACTCCGCACTACTATTTAAGTAGCGAGAGAGGGTCAGAGTAGCTTTTACCCGATTTAGGGTCGGGATCGAATCCACATAGAGCTAGAATTTGGAATCGAATATCTATCTAGTGTAGAATTGTGTATGTGTTCTTAATTACACTTCTATTCATTTTGGGGGTTTTTGTTTACTTCTACTATTATCAAACTACAAATGGTAATTGCAACTAAATTATGCGAAGAGTTATAATGCTACGAGTTGTTCAAATAGGTTTAAAAGGCACTAGGGTAGTGACTACAACCTAGGTGGTCAACTGACGGGTACTTGAATCTAAAGCACGTGTGACATGTTTGGGGAGTATGTTATAACCATTGCACGACTTTACCCACTCTACACCTCTCGGTGGTTCGAGTAATTTTGCCTGAATTGGCTTTCTCAAGACCAATTGGTTATGCAAATTTGCACAAGCAACTAGGGTTCAATTCGAGTATTACTCTCTCGAGGTATAACCCTTTAATTGGGGCTATCAATCTCTTGAGTACGCCCCAATTCATTGTTGGACCAATTTCGGAGACTTAGGCTCTCTTTCTCAAGAAGAGCTCAAGTCAACTCAACACAAACTAGTGTTTGCAACCACTAATTCAGAAATTAACCATGAAATTGGCCCAAATAACAAACACTCATAGTCAAATTAGCCCTAAAATACAAGACCCATCAATTACCCACACTAGGGTTGAGCCACAACCCTAGCTTATGGGTCTAGCTACTCATAATTAAAGAAGAAAAGCAAGAAATAGATGAAGAAAAGCTCATAATAATTAATCACTAAGTTAAATACAAAGATTCAATGATTAAAAGTAGCTAAAATTGCCCAAAATGGCTTAGAAAATCGAACCCACGAGTGCATCTGCTTAATTACAATATGTGATACCCTAAAAATGGAAAAAGAAGCTATTTATACTTAGGCTGAAAAATTTGGACAAAAATGCCCCGGCGGGTTTAGTGCGGACCGCACAAAATGGACCGCGGTTCGCACTTGGGCTTTGGTCTTGAAAACAGCTCTCTGAATCTTGGCATCGCGGACCGCAGAGAATGGACTGCGGCCGCGGAGGCTTCCAGTGCGGTCCGCATAAAATGGACCGCAGACCGCGGAGGCTTGAAACTCTGAAAATTGGCACTCTCTGATTCTCCTCACCGCGGACCGTAGAGAATGAACTGCGGCCGCGTTGATCTAAGTGCGGACCGCACTAAATGATAGTGCGGCCGCACTTCCTCTTAGCCTGAAAATCACCTCTCTGAATCTCCTAGTGCAGACCGCACAAAGTGGTGTGCGGCCGCACTAGGTCTGTTTAGCCTGAGCTTGTCTTGTCTTTGGCACTTGTGCAAGTTTCACTCAGTTTGAGCTGACCTTTGACACCTCGTCACTTTGATGATCAAACCTACAATCAAGCGCAACTTATGAGCCTTTTGGGACTATTTTGTATGGGTTTCTAATCAAAGCATAAGCAAGAAGGAGTATAAAATGCGTCAAAATCCCTAGTTATCATAACTTCAACCCAAACTTATGAAATTTCTTCCAAAATGCTAACTTCCACAATAGGCGCCAGAACGCTCCCGGGTCACCCAAAACCTGATCCGGGAATACGCCCAAGTCCGAAATCATCATACGAACCTACTGGAATCTTCAGATCCCGATTCCGAGGTCGTTTACTCTAAAATCCAATCCTAGTCAATTCTCTCAACTTAATGCTTCCGAAATGAGAATTTGCTCTCCAAGTCAACTCCGAACTTCTCGAAATTTAATTCCGACCACGCGTACAAGTCATAATGCCTGAATTGAAGCTGCTCATGGCCTCAAACTGCTGAACGGCGGGCTAGGGCTCAAAACGATCGGGTCGTTACATCCTCGAACGTGCTAGGAACTGTGCTGGTGTTGTCTGGAATCACTACTTAATACCTCGTGCACCTACCCGTGCTACCACAACTCAGTTGGGCACATCAGCTCGATCAAATCTAAAGATAATCTCTTTCATTTAGGCAAATAAGCCTTGGAGCCCAGTTTCAACATCCGAAATTCTCTGCCAGGCCTGCTTCAAACATATGAACATCGTATCAATCACCACACGCCGTAGCAGAACATGACTGCACACCCTTGCTGAATTCACAACATGCACCCCATCATTCACAAGACCATAATTACACTCTTTGGTCATAATAGTCGACATTTCCCGAATCTGATGCTCACAATGCACCCCATGACATATATAAGCCTTGTTCCAACTCTCGCAATGCCACCACGACGGAAGGGATGTGTAGAAATTCATAACCGACTGCCGAATCAACGATTAATAGGGTCTATACTCCCGTCAAGAACTATCACCTCTTTCCGAACCAAATAATGGTCTTTGCTCCTTAATATACTTCATATATTCAGATCGCACTGATCCTAGATCCAGTAACCTTATCTTACTCTGTACGAGCTGCTCAGGCAACAAGTCATCCCTGACATGACCAAGAGTCTCATATGTTGCCACAACGTGCCAATAGGCTACCAACTCGAACGCGATACATAAGGGAAATGAACTCTGGAAGGGACTACTCAAATCACGCAACTAATATGAACTTTCCTCAGAAAATGGAGAAACAAAAAACATAAAATAGAATATAAGGGACTGTAATTATCATCAAACTGTTGCGGCGTGCAACCCGATCCGCACATAAAACTCACATAAAAAGATACACATCGAGCTGGATTGCTCATTACGGCAAGATACTGAATATTGATCACAAGCACGCTAAGTGCATAACACCACCCCTGAGGGGACATATAGTGCCATAAGCTACAAACTCAAACACAACTGAGGTGCGATATACGATCTGAATCTCAAGAGCCATTTTGCTCATATAACATCATCTCTACGCGGAACCTCAACACACAAGCAATTTCCCAAGTAGTCTCACAACTCACACGACGCAATGTATCATTACATGAAATATCTGACAACAAAATAACACCCTGACTACTCCTCCATAGGGAGCGCGTTACTGAAATGAACACGTCTGACCTGATATAGAGCCCATATCGACATTTAAATCCATCCACAGACCTCAAGCTGGTTCTGATCGCACTGAACTAGGCTAATAACCTCTCAAAGGCCCATAAATACTCCCCTTTTTCTCATAACACATAAGGACAACCATCATAACCAGAGTAATCCTCCACAGTCCACAACCCAATAATTCGAGTGCCCTCCAGGCATAAATTCTCAAATTAACGATATCACCACAATCTTCCTACTTGGTTTTACTCTTCAACCAATCAAACGACTACATGCCACACTTATACAGCCTTTCCGTGACAGATAACAGGTCAGTACACCCAGACCACCGACCGCACTAACGCTAAAAAAAGCGATCAAGAATCCTTAACTAGGATGCAAAGCCTTTTTCACAAAACAGCGACCTCAGGTGACACTGAAGGCAATACCAACTTACTTTAAACATCGGAACTACTTCCTTGCCCATCCAAGCTCGCGACTTCCTTGTCAACAGCGATCTGCAACCTTGGTCCTCTCTTTGAATTTTATACCACTCATTGCACCTATCATGCCAACATACGATAGAACACGATCTTTCGTCATAGATCTGTAACCACAAATGGATTAGCACTTCATCATATAGAACTCTTCACTTAACTCACTTCAGGAGAACCATAGCAACACACGGGTAAATTCTCATAACCTTAGAATATGCAAATCTCTAAGTAGTGGTTTAAGCCACCATAGCCCTTCCAGTATCCGCCTACACACAACCGGCCATAACAGAAGAATACTCCTGAATAACACCAATTACAGCGACCGACAAGCCTCACACGTATCGCCACAAATCACTTGCATAACTTGATCACGCTGAAGGAATTGATCACTGCCACCAATATGCCAATTCAACTATGGCTAACCAATCTATCTCCTTCCAATTTATTCTTGATTGCCTTAGAAATAATAATAACTCCATCCAACACATAGCATACTCCATCCGCACTCATCCCGGGTGACCTTGAATCACGAGACCATGCTGCCTCAAACCCTACGAACCATTTCATACCTCCCGAAGGCTACACTGCAAGTCAAAACATCATAGGACATTCTGTGCCCCTTCTCATAAGCTGCTACCAAGTTTGATTCTTAACCGCACCTATAGGCTCGAAATCACTAAGCACTACGCTTTGCCCCTTTGAATCCACTAGGACCGTTGCTGAGAGCCACCCATTCTGACTTGGCCCCGAATATAATCAACTCCATAAATCTCCTAGCACATGAATACTTCCTCGACGAAGCATCCGACATAATTATTTCCCTTGAACCCACCTATACAAGGCATAAATCCTGAATCCTTCCCCAAGCCTGAACATGAGCCAATAAGGCCCACCATAACACACCTTTAACAATTCCTTTGCTCGGATTACTACTTATGTTCTTTCCGTAACTGAAATAACTCATCAATATGCTAATAATCAGAAACCTCGCAAGTAGTTAACCAGGCAATCCTTAATCATAGGCGGTGGGACTCTCCCACTTAGCCTGAAGCCATTATAACACATGGAATTCACCGGGATACTTTATCTCTTGTTGATATAACCTTGCGCCAACAACCGCCAAAATTCTCGGAATCTTTCTGTAAAACCCTCTTGTTATACTCTGAATGATCAACCACGTTTACACGACCGATCTCCTTACTGTATAGCCAATAGAACCCTTTGTAGAAGCCTCGCCAACCATGCGACCGCCGACCTACTCACTGGAGATATCCCGCCTGTGGAATCTCCGTGCCGACGTCTTCCAATGCTGCTATGCGGGGCGCAATCACCACGACATTAACGACCCATCCTGAGTCCCAGCTCACTCTCTAGCTGCACAAGTCCACTCACCTCTCGTGGATATCAATTAAGTGCGCGACAACATCCTTCCAATTCAAAGTTAGGTCATATCCTTCTTCATTTCAAGCAGATCCTTTCCGTTTGATTAAATCTCCTGCCGCACAATAGCCCACACTTCAAATAAATCCGTAGGCCCAAATCACCAATCACAAAAATTCCCAAATCACCCCAAACTCTCCCACTTAGGCGAAACTCACCTCTTTAGTCGACTACTCGACCTTTGCTTCTTATACCTGGCCTTCTAGAAATTTTAAATACCGCCTGACACTCCCCACATGTCCTTCCTCATCCTTTGCTGCTCATTTGTTGCCTTAGATAAAATCTATCTTCATGGCACTTGAACCCACAATTGCTGCTAACTATGCACCCTTCGGAAGATCATCTTTCTCAGACCGTCGACATTAGAAACACCGATTCAATCCTGAACTACCGCACCCTACGATATCTGACAGTCGCATCTTCAATACTATTTCACAAAAGCTCACCCCTAAGGCGAATTGTAGAAGATCATAACACCGGTGAAGTTAGTACGTTCAATTAGGACAACCACACCTGATCATAGAAGAAAACTCCACCACGCTCGCAAATACCAATTCTCATTACTCCACCAGCCCACATCTGACCGTTCTCAATCCGATTGCCTTTCCCTTACTGGGAATAAAATGCCGAATCTCTAGATCATGCACTGAGTAAACCTCCCTCCAAGTCATTCACTGCCCCGACGCGTTAGCAAACATCCTACCATCATCTCAATAATGCGGAACAATTGTTCACAGCATTATGGCAACTTATGCCTAGCCTCAGAGCTCTCAGAAGTACCACTACTGAGCTGAAACGACAGCACATCCTTCCACAAGGCGACGATAATAGCTCAGACAACTATGCAGGGAGAAAGATCTCGCACCAAATCGTTAGTACCATTACAATTCTTCAATTCTCGATTTATAACAAGCGGTTCGCGTCGCATAGGATTGAATATAAAGGAATTAAAGGCATAGCCTCTAGGGATTAAATCGCACGATGCGGAATCAAGAAGGGAAGTACTCCTAACAATCATGCAGCCTCCCGAGGATAAGTACAGACGTCTCCGTACCGATCCGCGAGACTCTACTACACTTTCTCATGACTCGTGAGACCTACAGGAACCTAGTGCTCTGATACCATGTTGTCACGACCCAAAATCCACTAAGGGTCATGATGGCACCGGACACCACCATCAGGCAAGCCAACCAAATTACTTAATTAAATTCTCATTTTAATACTCTTGAAATCTATGATTTTCCTCAAAATTTACAAATAAAAAGATATCGTTACAATTCAAATTAAATGATAAGCAATTAATACGAAATACTTCATAACCATCCCAGAACCCGGTTTCACAAGTGCATGAGCAATTTCTAAGAAATTGAATAAAGTACAACAACTGTCCGGAACACAATTGGACAGAAAGTAAATACAATTCTAAGAGAGAGACTATACTAGCTGCGGGTCGCCTCGAGGAAATACAGCTCACCTAGTCTCCGGGTCGCTTGTGCTGCTACGCCCAATGGGCTAATAGAGATACCTGTACCTGTGCAACAAAATGCACAGCAAGTGTAGCATGAGTACGTAAACAACGTGTACTCAGTAAGTATCCCGCCTAATCTCGAAGAAGTAGAGACGAGATGGAAACCGCTTACTAATGGTCAAATAATAATATTATTAAAGAGATGACTCACGAATTTATTAAGGACAAAGTAGATTCAAATGAATTACTAAACACGTAAAAGTTCCTTTTTATTAGAAGTCTCCGGATTCATAATCCATTAATTAACAATTATCTCAAGTCGGGGAGAGCAGATGGTTATATCAATAAATCTCAAGACAAGCAATTCAAACATGCGCAACTCATGCCGAGGTTGTACGGTCCGATCCAACATAAATGTAAAATGTGCACTGCCGAGGGTCGAGCGACCCGAACCATAGATGCATCTATTACCCCACTCGCGAATCATACTTGCGACTCGGTCAAATATAAATAAACACAACAATCAGTCAATCATGAATTTATCAGGGAACAATCATCCAAGGAAAAGCAAATTCTCTTTTAACAATTTAAGAAAATGAAGTTTAATCTTTTTAGAAGTTTATTTACCAATTCGATAGGATTTAAGAAATTCAATTGTCAATAAGGTTACAGATATTCCAAGTACAGCATGCTTTTGGGTCCTAGACTACCCGGACTTACACATATTAGTAGCTACGCACGGACTCTCGTCACCTCGTGCGTACGTAGCCCCCACAAATAGAAGCACATAGCCGTTTATTTCACCTATGGGGACAATTCCCTCTTACAAGGTTAGAAAGGAGACTCACCTCGCTCCGAAGATTCATAACCGGCATTGCACGCCCTTTCGAAGACTTGTATCGATGCTAAATGCTCCAAAACTAGCTAATGATTATGCAAATTCTTTATTTATTTTTGTTGGTACTACACCAATACTTTGATTAGGTGTTCATGCTTTTCTTTCCTAAATAATAATTATTCTTTTATCTTTTTTAATTGAGGAAGGATTTTGGAGATGCGCCGTTAATAGTGGATTAACAATGTAGGCAGCTCGCATCCAACTTTCTTTGTCTTCAATTCATATATTATTAAGTACTAGTAGTATTAACTTACTAATTTTCTCTGCCATAAAATTATATTTATTTAAATGTCCATTAATATACGATCAACTACTCATATTAGTCCAACTTATAACAATCCCTAACACCGATCGAAAAGTTGAAAAAAACGCCCTCAGGCCCACGTGCCTGGATTCCGAAATTTTTCGAATACAAAGTTTACCCATACTCAAATATATAACTTACTCTTAATTTCATGTCCAAAATCGCGGTAAAAATCCATAAATATAAATTTTTAGATCTTCCACCAAAACCTACCATTTTTCACTAATTTTCATGTTCAAATCCATATACAATCTTGTATTTAACTCAAAACTAACATAAACCACTTACCTCATGCTTGGTGCTGAAAATGGCACCTCAGAGTTACTCCAAAAATCAGCTCCAATGGAAGAAATGGAGTTGGAATGAACTTAACCCCCGATTTAAACAACCTTAGTGATTCCAGCATTTCCGCACCTGCGGTCACTTGACCACTTCTGCGGTTCCGCAGGCGCGAGCTTCCATCTACATCTGCGATCCTCCTCCTAGGATCCGCTTGCGCATCTATGCTTCACCATCCGCAGGTGCGATCATGCATCTGAGACAAAACGATCGCATCTGCGGTCCCAACCTGGCCGGCCCCTTTCCGCTTCAGCGACTCGACCGACGCAGGTGCGGTCCCGCTTCTGCGGCTGCTTGACCGCATCAGCGGTCCCTTTACTTCTAATCTAAGCCGCATCTGCGGCTCCTCTGGCCGTTTCTGCGGCTCCGCACCTGCGGCCCAAGTCTCGCAGGTGCGGTTATACCAGCAACCAGCAGCTTCAGCCTTTTAAAAATTCTATTTTCGATCCGTTAACCAACAGGAATCCACCCGAGGCCCCCGGGACCCCAACCAATCATACGAACCAGTACCAAAACACATTACAAACTTGCTCGAGGCCTCAAATCATGTCAAACAACGCTAAAACCACGAATCGACCTCCAATCCAAGCTTTATGAACTTTAGAATTTCAAACTTCTACTTCCGATGTTTAAACCTACAAATGACGTCCGATTGACTTCAAATTTTGCACACAAGTCATATTCGACATTACAGACCTACTCCTACTTTCGGAATCGGATTCCGACCCCGATATCAAAAAGTCCACTTCCGGTCAAACTTCTCAAAAACCTTCAAATTTCTATCTTTAGCCAAATGGCTCCAAAGAGCTCCACGTACATCTGAATTCACTTCCAATCGTGCTCCCAACTCCAGAATCACCGTACGGAGCTACTCCCAGAGTCGGAATCCCAAACGGACATCGATAACACTGAAATGCACTTCAACCCAAACTTATGAAATTTCTTCCAAAATGCTAACTTCCACAATAGGCGCCAGAACGCTCCCCGGTCACCCAAAACCCGATCCGGACATACGCCCAAGACCGAGATAATCATACGAACCTACTGGAACCTTCAGATCCCGATTCCGAGGCCGTCTACTCTGAAATCCAATCCTAGTCAATTCTCTCAACTTAAAGCTTCTGAAATGAGAATTTCCTCTCCAAGTCAACTCGGAACTTCCCGAAATTTAATTCCGACCATGCGTACAAGTCATAATGCCTGAGTTGAAGTTGCTCATGGCCTCGAACTGCTAAACAGCATGCTAGGGCTCAAAACGATCGGTCGGGTCGTTACAATGTCCCTCCGGGATTGGCACCTCACCAAGTCATTACTCCGTCGCTCTCGATCGGAGGCCTCCCTTGGCTGTATTTAAGTAGCTTCAGCATCGTCCAAGTACACGACTATAGACATGTCAGCCGAGATCTTCGTCTCCCCGACTTCTACCTTGGCCTCAGCAAGCTCGACTACGAGCTCCTCGATCCTCCTGATCCGCATAGCTCTTCTGTCTAGACTGTGCTGGGCAAAGTCGCTTTTGAATCAACTTTATCTTTTCCAAGGAATCTTTTACAAAATCAGTGCCATATAACTTAGCCTCGCCGGGCTCAAACCACCAGATGGGAGAAAGAAATCGGCGACCATATAAAGCCTCAAATGGAGCCATCTCGATGCTGGACTGATAACTGTTGTTGTAAGCAAACTCGGCCAAAGGTAAAAATCGATCCTACTGCCCTCAAAAGTCAATCACACATGCTCTGAGCATGTTCTCTAAGATCTGAACTATCTGCTCTGATTGCCTGTCGGTTTGTGGATGAAACGTAGTGCTGTTGTCACGACCCAAAATGCATTATGGGTCGTGATGACGCGGGACACCACTGTCAGGCAAGCCAACGCCAAGAAGTTAATTAAATTCTCATTTTAGTATTTTTGAAATCATTTCTGTTGCTTACATTAAACAGTAAATAATGAACTTCACCGTGTAAATAATGATGTCTTTAACAAATTTCCAATACTGAAGAATCCCATATACATCCCAGAACCCGGTGTCACAAGTGCATGAGCAATTTCTAGGAAATAAAATGTAATACAATAACTATTCGGAATACAAAGTGGACAGAACAGAAAATACAATACTTTGAAAGAGACTCTGCTGGCTGCGGGTTGTCTCGAGAGATGTATCTCACCTAAGTCTCCGTATCGACCATGGCGCTGCGCCCAACGAGGCCACTAGACATACATGTGCATGTGCAACTAAAAAAGCACAACAAGTGTAGTATGAGTACGAAAACAACGCGTACCCAGTAAGTATTCAGTCTTACCTCGAAGAAGTAGAGACGAGAGGTCGACTTCGACACTTACTAGTGGTCCAACAATATAATACCAATAATGTGAAAAATCATAGATTTTATAAGGCGAGTGCAACACAATAATCATGAAGCAGGTAAACAATTCTTTTGTTAATAGAAATCTTCAAACTTATTTTCACCTTTTAACAATTTACACCTCCGGCCGATGAGACCATATCAATTATCAATAATTTCAAAAAAATCAATCAAGTCATGCGCAAATCATGCCGAGGTCGTACGGCCCGATCCAACAAATATTTAAACTATGCACTGCCAGAGGGTTGAATGACGTGAACCATAGATGCATCTATTTAATCTACTGAGGCGTTCAGCCCATTCCACAAAAGATAAACACATTCAAACAGTTAATCAACAATTCATCAAAAGGGAAATTATCTAAGGAAATGGCAATTTCTCTCTTAATAGTCAAGAAAGTGTTGATTAGCTTTTTTAGAAGTTTATTTACCAAGTTCAATATTATTTAAGCATTTTTAATTGACAATAAGGTAGCAAATATTATAAGTAAAGCATGCTTTTGGGACCTAAACTACCTGGACTTAAGCATAATAGTGACTACGCACGGACTCTCGTCACTTCATGCGTACATAGCCCCTACAAATAAGAGCACACATTAAATTATTTCACCTATGGGGTTAATTCCCTCTTACAAGGTTAGAAAGGAGACTTACATCGCTCGGAAGCTTTCGTAACCGGCTCCCAAGCCCTTCCGATGACTCAAACCTATGCCCAACGCACCAAACTAGCCAATAAATGTGCAAACCCATAAAGACATACTCTAATACTGATTATAATCCAATTTATAATTTCTAACCCCGATCGAAAAGTCGATAAAAATCACCCTCGGGCCCACGTGCCCGGATTCTGAAAATTTTCGAAAATAAACTTTACCCATAACCTCACGAACTCAAATATATAATTTATTCTCAATTCCATGTCCAAAATCATGGTCAAAATCCAAATATACCAAGTTTTAGGTCTTTCTTCAAAATGCTAAATTTCTACTAATTTCCATGTTTAAATACTTATATAAACCTTGTATGTAACTCGCAACTAGTAGAAATCACTTACCTCATGTTTGATGATGAAATACCCTCTTCAAAAGCTCCAAAAAATCGCCCAAGCCGAGTGAAAAATTGGTAAAATGAGCTCAACCCCCGTTTTTAATACATTCTGCCCAGCCTAGGTCCGCCCTTCTTTGCGATCGCGAAGGCTAAGCACACTGCCTCTGCATTTTCTTCTTCGCGACTGCACACAAGCCCACGTGAACACGATGTTCTGCATCCCAACACCTCACAATCGCAGTCCTCCTCACGCGATCGCAGTGAGCAAACGAGTAGCATCAGGCCATCCGTCATTCCTTCTTCGTGAACGTGTTACCACAGCCACGTTCGCGTAGCACAACTACCGATAGCACTGCGATCGCAGGTCCATAATCGCGACCACATAGATCATTTCACAGTCGCCCACAAACAATACTACGCAATCGTGGACTTCCATTCGCGATCGCGTATAAGGAAACCAGCAACAGTCATGACAGTAACTTTAGCAAATCCCCCAAGTCGAATTTTGATCTGTTAACCATCCAAACTCCACCCGAGGACCTCGAGACCTCAACTAATCATACCAACACATCCCAAAATACCTTACAAACTTGCTCGAGGCCTCAAATCACATCGAACAACTTCGAAATTACGAATCGCACTCCAATTCAAGCTCAATGAACCTTAGAACTTCAAACATCTATATTCGATGCCGAAACCTATCAAATCACGTCCGATTGACCTCAAATTTTGCTCACAAGTCATATTCGATATTACGGACCTATGCCAACTTCCGGAATCGGAATCCGACCCCGATATCAAAAAGTCAACTTTCGGTCAAACTTCTCAAAGCCTTCGAATTTCTACTTTCGCCAAATGACTCCAAAATGATCTACGGACCTCCAAATCCACTTCCGATCGCTCTCCCAATACCAGAATCACCATACGGAGCTATTCCCAAACTCGGAATCCCAAACGGATATCGATAACACAAAAATGCAATTCCACCCTAATTCATAAAACTCTTCCAAAATGCTAACTTCCACAATAGGTGCTGAAACGCTCCCAGACCATCCAAAACCCGATACGGACATACGCCCAAGTCCGAAATCATCTTACGAACCTGTTGGAACCTTTAAATCCCGATTCCGAGGTCATTTACTCAAAATAAACTCTTAGTCAGATTCTTCCAGCTTTAGGCTTCCGAAATGAGAATTCTCTTTCCAAATCAACTCCGAACTTCTCAGATTTCAATTCCGACCATGCGTACAAGTCATAATACCTGAAGTGAAGCTGCTCATGGCCTCAACCCGCTGAACTATGCACTAGAGCTCAAAACAACCTGTCGGGTCGTTACAGCTGAGCTCTACACGGGTCCCCAACTCACTCTGTACGGCTCTCCAGAAATGCGAAGTGAATTGAGGGCCTTTATCTGATATGATCGAAACAGGCACACCATGCAACCGAACTATCTCTCGAATATAAATTTGGGCCAACCTCTCTGAAGTATAAGTTGTTGCAGCTGGAACGAAGTGTGCTAGCTTGGTCAACAATGACCCAAACTACATCGAATTTCCGCAAGGTCCACGGCAAAAAAACTACAAAGTCCATCGTAATGCGCTCCCATTTCCAATTCGGTATAGTCATTTGCTGGACTAGGCCACTTGGCCTCTGGTGCTCAAACTTAACCTGCTGCCAATTTACGCACCTAGCTACGTACTCAACTATGTCTTTCCTCATCTGCCGCCACCTGTTGATACCCTATATATATATATATATATATATATATATATATATATATATATATATATATATATATATATACGCTTTAAAAAATAGTGCACATGCATTTACAAACATGCACAAGTATTTCTATAATTTTTCTATACTTTTTAAAGCTTTATATCAAGTTATTTCTGTATTTTTATTATAAAAATATCTAATAATTATCCTTCATATCATTTTGATGATGATTTGATAATCTAAATTTATCATTTAAGCCCATATAGTGCTTAGATATTTTTATTGCATTTTTTATAATTACATTTGCATTTTTAAGGCTAGAATTGCACATTTTGCAATAATAGCCCATATATATGCATAATTATATTATTTACACGGAAAATGTCTTTTTTTATTTTAATAATATTAAGTAATTATTTTAAATCATTTTTTGCACATGACATTTTTACCATTTGTAAATTATCTTATAAAATTATTTTATTAAATTAATTGGGTATTTAAAATTTAGTCTTTTTTTAATTAAATAACTTCGGACCTAGCCCAATGCTAGCCAGCCCATAACCTGACCCATTTACCCTACCTGTCTAATTAAACCCATTCCGGGCTAAAACTGATCCTGGCCGTTGATCTCAGAAGATCAACAGTCTAGGATCCACCTTCCTTTTTATTACACTAAACCCCCAAACCCTATCTCATTTCTCCCAACCCGCCGCCTCTGAATCCTTCTCTCATCTCTCGTCTCTCTCACCTTGCTCCTAACCCTAGCCCGCTATCACCTTTGATTCACGGGTTCTTTCTTCAACCTCAGGCCTTATCCGGCCTCATATCTCCACTGGTTGTTCGATTTTCATGATACTTGATGGAATCACAAAGAGATTCGAACCAGATTTGGTTCAAATCTCCCATTTTCTCTGTTAATCCGTCTATGTTCGCTCATATGTCTATGACTACTAATATCTTCGTGTTTATGGGTTCAAATCTCTGGTTCAAACCAGAATTCTTCACTTCTGTTTGTTTCTTTACATAAACTAACTATTGCTGGCTTAATCAGGTCAGATCCCTTTAGATCTGAAGCGGTTTGAGTTTGTTTGTTACTTTTCCTTTAAGATTCTTTTGTTTTTCCTACTATTGTCAACCGATTTCATTTACCCTAAAGGCTAGGGTTTTGATTTCTGATGGATTTCTGCAAAAAGGGTTTTAGCGTTTAAAGGTTTTCATCTCTAATTTTCTTATTTACTTTTTGACTGATTTTTACTTGATTTAATCAAAGTTCCATCTATATGTCTTTGTATTTCTTAGGGTTTCGATTATTTGACTATGTATTCTACTGTCTTTTGCCCGTTTACCTCTAATTCTGTCTGTTAAGTGTTAATTAATTCTACTTACCTAAATTAGGGTTTGGGAATCAGCTTTCCTTTTAGTACCAGTATTTCCTTATTAAGGTTTACATGCTCTTCCTTATTTGTGTGATTAATTATCCGTACTACTGGCTTGATTTTGTGTTATGACTCCTAAATTGATTTTGGAATTAGCTCTTACCTTATTTATCTTTATTCTTAATTACTGATGATTCCGTGAGAGATTTCCTTTAAATTAAGTGATACTTCCTTGATTTTGCCTATTAATTCATTCCTATTAGACCTAATTCACTGATTGACTGATCTCTTTGCCTTATTTGTGTGCCATTGGTTCTCCTAGATTATTTGGCTTTACTCTACTATATGCTATAAAAACCTTTCATTACTCTGACTTTAACACTCGCTCACGCTTACAAACTCACACTCACACTTACACACTCTTACAATTTCTTCACTTTACAACTCAAAAGCTCTCTGCCTTTCCTCAAAGAATTTAAGTTCTCTTTGTGCGACTACTCTGATATCTGCATTTTTTAGCCGGCTGGAAGCCAAGGCTAAACTCTTTGGATCCAAATTGCCATTACATTCTTGTTTACTTTCTTCCTAACTGGCATGTGTTAACTCCTTTTATCCTATTCTGTTACCTATGCATATGTGGTTAGTTTATTTCAAACCTCATCATGTTTCTGTTTGTGATCTATGATTCCTGTTTACTCCTTTCTCAACTGGCATGTTTCGTTTCCTGTTATCTTATTCTGTCTTATAGTTTATTTCGACCTCATTATGTTTTTCTGTTACTGCTTTCTCAACTGGCATGCTTTAGTCTCTTTTACCCTATTCAATCATATGTGTTTATTAGTTTGAGATCTCAGTGTGTTTCTCTTTGCTATATGCCCATATGATTTCACCTAGTGACAAGATTAATTTGGTTATCTCTAATAATGTGAAACACTGCATAATCAGTTGTATGTTCCCTGTTCTGCAAACATGTAATATGTTGCCAACTCTGTCTATTAGTTCAAGTATCCTAACTCTTTTATGACTGCTTAAATGCTAGTACAGTATCCATGTCTGAATCAATACCAATCTGTTTGAACTATTTACTAAATAGGGATTCTGTTTGTTCTATTTGCAGTTCTATAATTTGAATATGTCTGCTCCTAAAAATCAAACTGTTTTTCTAAAACTGTCCCCCTACCCCCCTTTGTACTGGTTTTCAAACTCCAACTCTTAGTTACCTAGGTTCCTACCTCCCCTAGTATCAGCGCTTCCTAGGGTCCCTGAGACTCCTTTGAACTCTGACACATTGGGGCTGGTTTTCCAATCTCATATAAATTCTTTGTTGAACATTGGTTCAAGTGTGAGCATTTCTCGGGGTCCCCGAGGATCTTTGGGAACTTTGACACGCTGGAAGACCGGTTTATGGTATTGTGGATCACTGCTATTGTTTCAGAGCTGTTGCGTTTGAAGGCCTAGCTCCTAGGTTCATATTGGGCCTGCTAAGGCTCCCTATAGTGTAATAGACATTCAGTCTGGGCTGTAATAATCTTTGTAATAAATAGATCTGGGGTTTACTAGTAAAAGCTGGGGGTTTCTCTATATCTTTGTTTGAACTCAGGTAGAAATCCTGCTTATAGGTTTATTGGTGACTATGTGAATGTTACTACTTGTTTAGGGATCATGCCTATAAGATTCTCTGATTGCTTTGTTCCGTATTTCACTCGCATGCTAGAAACCCTGTTTATAGGCCCCTTGCATTAGAAATCATATCCATAGGATCCCTGCACATTCTCAACCTACATGCATTAGTGACCATGTCTATAGGATTCTATCTGTTTGAATGATAACTTTCCTGGCAATGTGCTTAAAATTTCTGCCCATATGTGATTAATAGATATCCTGCCTATAGGGGTTTAAATATATATTGCAATTAGAAAGCATGCCTCTAGGATCTAAAGAGTTAAAACCTACCTTTACGAGTTAAAATTGGTAATTTGCTTAGAAACCCTGTTATAGGTTTGTAATTAACAGTTGTAGATCCATGCCTATAGGATTATGTTAATCACTTAGGCAAATTTGTAGGGTTATTAATAATTCTGGGGTTTAAAACACTGATATTTTACTGCCTGAAAATGCTCAGATTCAACGCTTAATAAAATCAGTAGGCAAATTGATAGGTCCAGATGCCCACCTTAATAAATTGCTATTTTGTATTATATTTCTGCTCATCTAGGTATCCTGCCTCTAGGATCCCTAATTAACGAAACCTGTTGATTTAACTGTGTGCGTTTGTTGTCTACTTGTGGAGGTTAATGTGAGCCCTTATTTGCTTCTTACATGATAGTCCTATCTGAATTTTGTTTGTCCCCTAGCTTTTCTCATTTCAAGCAATATAGGTCAATCTAGAACCACCCTAAATAGAGGTCCTAAATACCTCCAGGACTGTAGGTAAGGGGCGGGTAGTGCACGCATAACCTACGCATTAAATGCTACTAGAACGCTTAGGTAACAACTGAAAGATAGTAATTGGGTAGTAAAGGAAATGATGACTCGTGCGCTAATGCTATGTGTAGCACCCCAACTTGGGAAAAATTACCAAGTATTGCATAGAAATGATCCTATAGGCTAAAAAACCTAGGACCCCTCTAATTCATGTTTTAAAGTAATATCTACTTGTCTAAATTGTTTTATTTTCCCATAAGACTAATTTGCTTAATTTATGTTCGACCGGGACCCACCGTTGTGGACCTCGAGAGGTGCCTAACACCTTTCCCTCAAGGTAATTTCGAGCCCTTACCCGATCTCTGGTGATGTAAACTGGTAATATGAGTTAATTGCTTTAGGTTCCCTAACGCACCTTAATCTGTTAGGTGGCGACTCTTCAAATCCCTTACCCCGTTCCAAAAGGAAAGGAGTTGTCCCAGAAATGTCGAAACTCGATTTCGTGAGAAAAAGTGGGCGCGACAGCATGGTGACTCCGCTGGGGATATCTTTAGCCTCTTACCATAACGAACTTGTCTGTGAATTAGTCTTTAAGCATGTCTTTATTAATCCGTTATATTCTTACACACCCCTTCCCATTCTATGTGATTTATTTGCCTATCCTTATTCATTTATGATTTTCCCCTGCTTTATCACTTTTACTATTGAAACTGACTTATCTCCATGTTTTTCTTTTCTTAAATGTCTTTACAATTATTAAATATCGCATTTCATCATTATTCATCATGCAAATACTTGACAACGTGTTGTTTTCTTTTTTGCATAACTCCATCATCAATACCATATTCCATTCGTGTGTACTAATACCATAGCGACACTTGATGAGTGTCCTCGCTCTTCCTAAAATCACCCTTTAAATTCAAAAAGGCTTATTTACGGTAAAACTAGTCGATCAGCGGTGCAGTCGACAGTTCCGTGCCTTTCCCTCTCAAGTTGTCCGCTTGAGGGTACCGGTCTAGACTTCTATTGAAACCTTGATCTGATAACAACTGTACATGCATCATGGTCAAACCTAGCTAGGGTTAATATGCTGTCCACATAATAACCCTCTAAGAAAGCCTTTCCCAAAGTCCACCGGGATTTCCATAATCCCAATGAACGCAATCACGATATGTGCATTATTTGGAGAGATAAATGCCGACATGCTAATTGTTAACGTGTAAGCAGTAAAATCCGGAGGGGGCAAGGGTCTAACTCTGTTTGTTTTGTAGAAAATTAGGCACGAAGTCCCTAGGTTCGGCATGGTCCGAAGTATACCGCCGTTGTTATTGGACTGGTGGGAAGACCTTTCGCCAAGCGATAAAAACCACGTGAAAAGGGCCCTTGGAAATCTACCTTCTTTATTAGATATCGAACCAAACAACATGTTGATCGAAGCTGCTACTATGTTATGGGACGAAGAAAAGCTGTATTCCGTTTTGGTGACATAGAAATGTGTAACGACCCGATCGGTCGTTTTGAGCTTATGCACATTGCTCGC
Organism: Nicotiana attenuata; assembly: GCF_001879085.1. Classification (NCBI taxonomy): domain Eukaryota; kingdom Viridiplantae; phylum Streptophyta; class Magnoliopsida; order Solanales; family Solanaceae; genus Nicotiana; species Nicotiana attenuata. The sequence continues at coordinate 38,657 of NW_017676625.1, forward strand.
CAGTTCTCGGGCATGACTTGCCCGTGTAGTATATAATGACTTATGTAAATCGTTGGTTTTGGTTTTTAGGGTAATCAGAATGAAATTTGGAAGAACAGTTCTCAGCTTGAAGCTTGAAGTTTGAAAGGTTTGACCAAGATTTGAGTTGTTTGCATATGATCTTGGATCGGAAATTTTATGATTTTGTTAGCTCCGTTAGGTGATTTGGGACTTAGGAGCATGATCAGAATGCATTTTGGAAGTCCGTGGAAGGTTTAGGCTTGAATTGGCGAAATTAAGATTTCGGCGTTTTTCGTTGATAGGTGAGATTTTGATATAGAGGTCGGAATGAAATTCCGGAGGTTGTAGTAGTTCCGTTATGTCATTTGGGATGTGTGTGCAAAATTTCAGGTCATTCGGATGTGGTTTGGTTGGGTTTTTGAATAAAAGCGGAATTTGGAAGATTCTAGGAAGTTTGGCTTGAATCCGATGTGTTTTGGGTGATTTGATGTTGTTTGAGATGATTTGAAGGTTGGTACAAGTTTGAATAAAGTATTAGAATATGTTTGTGCTTTTGGTTGAGGTCCCGGGGCCTTGGGGTGATTTCGGAACGATTTCGGAGAAGTTTGGAACCTTGTTGCAGCTGCAGATTTTCTGCTTCTGGCATTTCCGCACCTGCGGAGACAGCAGGTGCGACACTGCATATGCAGATAATTGGTCGCAGAAGCGAAAGCTGGTGAGGTTGGCAGTAAACGTAGAAGCGGTTGTGCTACCGCATCAGCGAAGGTGCAGATGCGGCTACTTCATCACAGATGCGGATTGGCCAGTTAAGTGAAGAACCGTATAAGCGGCTCTTGGACTGCAAAAGCGGTACCGCAGATGCAGTGGATTGTTCGCAGATGCAAAAATGCCTGGGTCAGAATGCATATAATTCACCTTTTGCGATTTTGAGAGGGTTTTCACCATATTTCATCCGGGAGAAAGCTTGGGAGAGCTAATTGAAGAGGGAATTCAAGAGGATTTTATGGAGGTAAGATGAATTTTAACATTTGTAAGCTTGAAATCCATGGGAAATCAGTAGCAAAAATGGGTAATTAGGGCCTGAGATTTAAGAGACCTTTGAGTGGGGAATTGAGGGGCCATTTGAGGTCCGATTTTGATGTTCTTGATATGTATGAACTCGTATGAGGATGAGGATTCTATTGATGTGAAAATTTATGAGTTTCGAGAAGTGGGTCCGGGGCTCGGGTTTTGCTAATTTCAGGATTAGTGTCTTTTATTGATTATTTTCGCTTGGGCTTTGTTCACTTGGCATATTTTGATGTCCTCGTTCTGATTTTGGATAGATTTAACGCGCGTGGAGGCCGATTCGAGGGGCAAAGGCGTCGCGAGCTAGAGATGTAGCATGTTCGAGGTGAGTAATGATTGTAAATGATGTTCTGAGGGTTAGAAACACTAGATTGCACATCGTAGTGCTATATTGAGGTGAGGCACACGCTTGACGACGAGCGTGGGGTCGTGCGCTATTGGGGACTGTGACTTGGTCCATCCCGATTGATGATTTTACCGCGTATTTGACTGAAATCAATTTTTATCATCATTATTTGGGCTGCATGCCATATTTGGGTTTCGTGCCAACTATTTGAACTCTTCAGGGGGGTTTTTGTTGATATTTCCTCACTGTTTTGACTTATTACTTGAACTCAGTCATGTTATTCTCCACTTTTTTCAAAACTCAGCCATGTTCACTCAGTTTTAATACTCAATGATATTTAAATGATGTTTTGGGCTGAGAAACGTTGTTTTACTGTTGCCCGAGAGGCTTATATGATTTTTGATTGAGTAAGGCCGAGGGTTTGTGTTGTGAGGACATCTTTTGGGTCGGGCTGCACGCCGCAGCGGTGATACACTAATATTGATTTGAGGCCGAGGGCCTGAGATATGTACGCCACGAGGTGGCTTGATGTTGATATGAGGCCGAGAGCCTGTTTATGATGCCACGAGATGGCTTGTTATTGCGCTTGCGCCGTAAGGGGCCCCTCTAGGAGTCTGCACACCCCTAGTGAGTGCGGGTACCCAGTGTGATGTGAGATATAGCCCGAGGGGCTGGTATTCTTCGATGTGATTGCCCGAGGGGCTGATACTATTCTATGTGGTTGCCCGAGGGGCTAGTACTACTCTGAGATATTGCCCGAGGGGCGGATTTGTTGATATTGTGCCCGAGGGGCGAACCTTATGTGCTTATCTTTCTTATTTTCCTGTCATTTACTTGCTTAATTGTGTATTTGTGCTCGAGGGGCGGATTTCTATGCATATCAGTGATTAGGTCGCAGCGGACTCAACCTTTGGAAGAGTGGGCGCTAATACTTTTACCCAATAGTGGTATCGGGGTCAATTTTCACAGGGAGCTAGGAAGGGAGTTGGATATTTATTTAGCCTAGAAATGCGAGTTTGCTTCTAATTGATCTTCTATCATTTTGGGTTTTTTGTGATTATCAACTACAATTTAACAACTACTAATTATAACTAAATTATTCTAAGATATTAAGTCTAGGTTGTATGCAAGATAGAGAAAGGCACTAGGGTCGTGGCATTTACCTAGGTGGTCAACTAACGGGTAGAGATTCCTAATACGAGAATGATGATTATGGGGCTTATGATATAACCGTTGCACGATAGCACTCACTCTCACACCTCTCGGTAGAAAGAATGATTTTTCCCAATTGACTCTCTCGAGACCAATTGGGTAGGCTAACAAACCAAGCAACTTAGGTTCAAGTTGGGTAATTACTCTCTCGAGGTTTTACCCGTTAATTTGGGACTACCATTCTCATGGGTCCATCCCAATTACTTGTTGGGTTAATTTCGGAGTCATAGACACTCTTTCTCAAGAAGAGTCAAGACCCACTAAGCTAGATTTAGTGTTTGCAACCACCAAATCCAAGTGAAAACATAAAATTAACCCAAATATCAAACACCCAACATCATTCAAGCATTAAACAATCACACCCATTAATTACCCACACTAGGGTTGAGCCACAACCCTAGCTAATGGGTTTAGCTAGCCATAACAACAGAAATTGAAGGAGAAATAGATAAAATGAACATATTAATTAACTAGAAGGTAAATCTACAAGAATCCACGTTAAACAAGATGAAAATGCCCAAAATAGGCTAAAACTTTTGTCTCACGAGTGCAGCAGCTCTCCTCTATCTAATTC
>NW_017676626.1:0-29757 GCF_001879085.1 Nicotiana attenuata
GTTACGTGAAGCATGTTAGACTAGGATTAACTGTTTACTTGATACGTATTTAGCATTTAATTGAGTATCCTTGTGTTGCTTCTGTGTGTTTTAATTTGGGACTACGGGACGGCACCCCGGGAGATCCCCTGTACGTATTTATGATTTGGACTGAGGTGCGGGATACCAAGAGATCCCTGGCACATATATTGAGGATACCAAGAGATACTCGGGATAGTAAGAGATCCCTGGCATATATTGAGGATACCAAGAGATCCCTAGTACGTATATATATTGAGGATACCAAGAGATCCCCGAGATATATTGAGGGTACCAAGAGATCCTCGGGATACCAAGAGATCCCTAGTGTATATGTATTGAGGGTACCAAGAGATCCTCGGGATACCAAGAGATCCCTAGTGTATATGTATTGAGGATACCAAGAGATCCTCGGGATGCCAAGAGATCCCTGATTATTATCTCTGTTGTGGTGGTGTTACTTGGTGATTTGTCTTTATATTCTGTTTCCGTTATTGTACTTTTATTATCCTGTATAGACTCTTGCTGTAAATTCTCAATTGCACTGGTTATCTTATCCTATCACTTCAATATTTATTTAATCTCAATAGGGCCCTGACCTTCCTCGTCACTACCCAACCGAGGTTAGGCTTGGCACTTACTGAGTACCGTTGTGGTGTACTCATGCCCCTTCTGCGCATGTTTTTCATGTTCAGCTCCAGGTACTTTCGCTCAGTCTTCTGTAGAGACTTGAAGGTATATCTGCCGCATCCGCAGACCGTGGAGTCTCTTTCTATTCTTGCTGTTTAGTATTAGCCCTTCTGTATTTTCAGTTGTTGTTAGACATTCTGGAGTTAGAGCTGTGTAGTACTTCTTAGCTTGTGATTCATGGGTTTCCGGGTCTTGGATTTATGTGTTGGTTTTGAGCGTTAAACATGGTATTTGCCGAGCGGCACATTTACACACTGGTTATTTCTTATTTATGTTTTAAATTGTTTTACTTCCGCAATTTTTTTTGGTTTCTTTTTCCGCAATTTAGGCTTACCTAGTCGTAGAGACTAGGTGCCGTCACGATGGTTCACGGAGGGCGAACTGGGGTCGTGACAAGTTGGTATCAGAGCTCTAGGTTCATAGGAGTCATGGATCACAAGCCGGTTTATTAGAGTCTCGCTGATCGGTACGGAGACGTCTATACTTATCTACTAGAGGCTATGTAACTGTTAGGAAAATTCCACTTCTTGATTTCCTCATTGTGCGACTTGATTCCTTGAGGCTTATGCCTTTGTTTCCTTCCTGAATCTTACGCGACGCGAACCGTTTGTTATAATCGAGAATTAAAGAATTGTAATGGTACTACAGATGTGGTGCAGGATGTTTATCCCGGTATAGTTGGGTGAGCTATTGTCGTCGTCTTGCGGAAGGATTTTTCTATCATTTCGGCTCGATAGTTATGCTCCTAAGAGCTTGGAGGCTATGCACAGGTTGCTATGATGCTCGCGATTGGTTATTGCACAGTATTGACTTGATGGTAGGAGGCTTGCCTATGTGTTGGGGCGGTGAATGAGTTGAAAGAAAACCTACTTAGTGCACGATTCAAAGATACGATATTTCACTTCCGGCGAAGGAAAAGCAATTGGCCTATGAATGTACAGATTTGGGGTGATGGATTAACGAGACTTGGTAAATTCGAGCGTGGTGAAATTTTTATCTGCGGTGTAGTGTCGTCATCCTCGATTGTATGTGTTAAGTTCTCCAGTGTTACGGTCTTCTGCAATCTGCCCTTGGGGTAGGATATTGTGAAATAATATTGGAGAAAAGATTGTTGGATATCGCGGGGTGAAGTGGTTCACGATTGAATAGGTGTTTCTAATGTCAACGGCTCGAGAAAGATGATCTCCGAAAAGGTTTATAGTTAGTAGCGAATTGTGGGTTCAAGTGCTACGAAGATAGATTTTATTAAGGCAACGAGCAGCGAAGGATGAGGAAAGACATGTGGGGAGTGTCAGGCGATGGTTATAATTTCTAGAAGGCCAGGTATAAGAAGCAAAGGTCGAGTGGTCGATTAGAGGGGTGAGTTCCGCCAAAGTAGGAGAGTGGCGGATTTGCATATGGGCTTTGTGCTAGGATGACTACGCACATTAAGGAGAGTTTGGAACGACTTGGGAATTTTAGTGATTGACGATTGGGGTCTACGGATCTAATTTGAAGTATGGGCTATTATGCGGCAGGAGATTTGATATAACGGAAAGGAGCTACTTGAAATGAAGAAGGATACAACGTAACTTTGAATTGGAAGGATGTTGCCGCACATTTAATTGATGTCCACGAGGGGTGAATGGACTTGTGCAGCTAGAAAGTGAGCTTGGATTCAGGATTTATGCCTTGTATAGAGGCGTATTTCAAGGGAAGTGATTCTGCCGGATGCTTCGTCGAGAGGGTATTTATGTGCTAGAAGATTCATGGAGTTGATTATATTCGGGGCCAAGTCAGAGCGGGTGGCTCTCAACAACGGTCCTAGTGGATTCAAAAGGGGCAAGCGTAGTGCCTAATGATTTCGAGCCTATACGTACGGTTAAGATCAAGCGTTGTAGCAGCTTATGAGAAGAGGCACAGAATGTTCTACGATGTTTTGACTCGCAGTGTAGCATTTGGGAGGTATGAAATGGTTCGTGGGATTTGAGACAGCACGGTCTCGTGATTCAAGGTCACTCGGGATGAGTGCGGATGGAGTGTGTTATATTTTGAATGGAGTTATTACTATTTCTAAGGCAATCAAGAATTAATTTGGAAGAAGATAGATTGGTGGTAGTGATCATTTCCTTCAACGTGATCAAGTTATGCAAGTGATTCGTGACGGCACGTGTGAGGCTTGTCGACCGCCGTAATTGATGTTATTCAGAAGTATTCCACTGTTATGGCATGTCATGTGTAGGCGGATCCCGGAAGGGCTATGGTGGCTTAGACCACTACTTAGAGATTTGCATATTCTACGGTTATGAGAATTCACCTGCGTGTTGCTATGGTTCTCCTGAAGTGAGTTAAGTGAAAAGTTTTATATGATGAAGTGTTAATCTATCAGTGGTAACGGAGCTATGATGAAAATCATGTTCTATTTTGTATTGGCATGTTGGTGCAGTGTGTGGTATAGAATTTGAAGTGAGGATCAAGGTTGCAGTTTGGTGTTGACAAGGATGTCGCGAGCTCGGACGAGCAGTAAAGGAGTTTCGACGTTTAAAGTAAGTGGGTATCGTCTTCAGCGTCACCTGAGATCGGTGTTTTGTGAAAAGGCCTTGCATCCTGGTTATAGATTCTTGAACGCTTCTCAGCGTTAGTGCGGCTGGTGGTATGGAAACGCATATTTGTTTTCTGTTACGGAAGGTCGTGGGAGCGTGCCCCACAAGAAGATTGTATAAGTGTGGCATGTAGTCACTTGATTGATTGAAGATTTAAACCAAGTATGAAGACGGTGGTGGTATCATTAATTTGAGAATTTATGCTTGGAGGGCACCCGACTTATTGGGTTGTGGACCGTGGAGGATTGCCCCGGTCATGATGGTAGTTCTCGTGTGTTATGAGAAAAAGGGAGTTACTATGGACCTTCGAAAGGTTATTAGCCTAGTTCAGTGTGATCAGAATCAGCTTGAGGTCTGTGGATGGATCTAAATGTGAATATAGGCTCTATATCAGGCCAGATGTGTTCATTTCAGCAATGCGCTCCTTTGGACAAGTAGTCGGGGTACTATTTCGTCGTCAACTATTTCATGTAATGATATATTGCGCCGTATGAGTTTTGAGACGGCTTGATGAATTTCTTATGTGTTGAGGTTCCGCGTAGAGATAATGTTATATGAGCAGGATGGCTCTCGAGATCCAGATCGTATATCTCACCTCAGTGGTGTTTGAGTTTTGTAGCCTATGGCATTATATGTCTCCCCAGGGATGGTATTATGCACTTAGAGTGCTTGTGACAGATATTCGGAATTTTGTTATAATGAGCAGTTTAGCTAGATGTATATCTCCTTATGTGAATTCTATGTGTGGCTCGGGTGGCACGCCGCCATGGGTATGTTATTTGGATCGGGTGGCACGCCGCCATGGGTATGTTATTTGGATCGGGTGGCACGCCGCCATGGGTATGTTATTTGGATCAGGTTGCACGCCGCAACAGTGTGATATTGAGTACAGTTTTCTATATGCTATTTTTGTATGCCTTGCTTCCTATTTTCTAAGGGAAGTTCATATTAGTGCGTGAGGTGAGTAGTTCCTTCTAGAGTTCATTTTCCTTTTGTCGCGTTTGAGTTCATAGCCTATTGGCACATTGTGGCATCATATGAGACTTTTTGATCATGTCCGGGGTGGCTTATTGCCTGAGCGGTCCGTACTAGGTAAGACGAGATCATTGGATTTAGGATCAGTGCAATCTGATTATGTGAAGTATATTAAGGAGCTAAGACCATTATTTGGCTCAGAATGAGGTGATGGTTCTTATCAGTAGTATAGATCCAATGATTTGTTGATTCGGTAGTTGGGTATGAATTTCTACACACCTCTTCCGTCTTAGAGGTATGGTAAGAGTTAGAGCAAGACCTATGTAGGTCATGAGGTGCAATGGGAGCATCAGATTCGTGGGATTTCGACTAATTTGACCAGAGAATGTTATTGTGTTCCTGTGAGTAAAGTGGTGCAAGGTGTAATTCAGCTAAGGTATGCAGTCATGTTTTGGCGCTGCGGGTAGTTATTGATACGAATTCAGCTAAGGTATGCAGTCATGTTTTGGCGCTGCGGGTAGTTATTGATACGGTGAGCGTACATTGGGACAGGCCAGGTAGAGAATTCTGGATGTAGGAATTGGGCTCTAAGGCTTATTTGCTTAAGTGGAAAAGGATATCTTCAGACTGATCGAGCTAGGGTACCCAGCTGAGTTGTGGTGGCACGGGTAGGTGCTCGAGGTGTTAAACAGTGATTTCGGACAACTCCAACACGGTTCTTAGCACGTTCGAGGACGAACGTATGATTAAGTGGCAGAGGATGTAACGACCCGACCGGTCGTTTTGAGCTCTAGCGCGTCGCTCAGCAGTTTGTGGCCATGAGCAGCTACTTCAGGTATGTCTTTGTGCTCGTTCGAGGACGAACAAATGTTTAAGTCTGGGAGGATGTAACGACCTGGCCGGTCGTTTTTGGAATTTACGCCCCGATCCCCTATTAAATGCTTCCCCCAAGTTTATTTCTGCTATTTTGATTTGCCGGGATGTTCGGTTTTGAGTTTCGGAGAATTTTGGGACACTTAGTCCCTAAATGAGAGCTTTAGTGTTGGAAAATTGACCATAGTCAGAACAGTGTGAAGACGACCTCGGAATGGAAATCTGATGGTTCCGTTAGCTCCGCTAGGTGATTTCGGGTTTAGGGGCGTGGTCGGATTGTGTATTGGAGGTCCGTAGCTAATTTAGGCTTGAAATGCCGAAAGTTGAATTTTGGAAGTTTCCGGTTCGATAGCGAGATTTTGATCCGAGGGCCGGAATGGAATTCCAGAAGTTGGAGTAGTTCCGTAGTGTTGAATGTGACATGTGTACAAAATTTCAGGTCATTCGGACGAGGTTTGATAGACTTTTTGATCGAAAGCGTATTTTTAGAGTTTTTGAAATTCTTAGGCTTGAATTCGATGAAAAATAGGTGTGTTGATGTTGTTTGAAGTATTTTGAAGATTGGTACAAGTTTGAATGATGTTTTAGGATTGGTTGGCATGCTTGGTTGAGGTCCCGGGGGCCTCGGGTGTCTTTCGGGAGGTTAACGGATCAATTCGAACTTGAAGAAAGCTGCTGAAATTTCAGCTTCTGCAATTTTCGCTTCTGCGGTGAACAGTACCGCACCTGCGGTGAATAGTAACCGCACCTGCGATGAACAGTGACCGCATCTGCGGTGAACAGTAACCGCATCTGCGGTGAACAGTACCGCACCTGCAGTGAATAGTAACCGCACCTGCAGTGAACAGTAACCGCAGGTGCGAAAATTGTACGATAGACTATTTCAAGTTCTGACATTTTTGGCGATTTGGAGCTCGGGTGAGGAGATTTTTTGAGAGATTTTCAGAGGGAACAACGGGGTAAGTGTTCTTAACTTAATTTTGGTTATATTACTCGAATCTATTACTAGTTTTGGCATTTAATCCGTGAATTTTGTTGGAAAAGTTTAGAAAACCCTCTCAGATAGAATCACGGATTTGAGGGTTGAAATGTTTTGGGATTTGGACAATTTTGGTATGGTTAGACTCGTGAGAGTGCGAGGTTTCTGGGAATATAAATTTTACCCGATTCCGAGACGTGGGACCGAGGGGCATTTTGGTTATTTTACATAATTTTGCATATTAGCTTAGAACTTAATCGTAGATTCAGCTTCTTGAAGTATTATTTACATTATAAAATGGAATTGAATAGATTTGGGTCATTTGGAGTCGGATACTCGTGGCAAGAGCGTGGTTTCTAGTTGATTTGAGCCGGTTCGAGGTAAGTGGCTTGTCTAACCTTGTGTGGGGGGACCTTCCCCTTAGGATATGATGTTTGATAATTGAAATGCCTTGTACGTGAGGTGACGAGCGCGTACTTGAGCTAATTGTTGAAAAACCCGGTTTTATTTTTAGTATTTAAGCTGAGTTCCTTTCCTTCCTATTTATTCTATTTGCGACTTTAGCCTATTGTTAGCTTAGAAAAGCATGTTTAGTTGACTTAATTGCCTTTTTGCTTAAACTGCTTTAATTGTGTTACGTGAAGCATGTTAGACTAGGATTAACTGTTTACTTGATACGTATTTAGCATTTAATTGAGTATCCTTGTGTTGCTTCTGTGTGTTTTAATTTGGGACTACGAGACGACCCCCCGGGAGATCCCCTGTACGTATTTATGATTTGGACTGAGGTGCGGGATACCAAGAGATCCCTGGCACGTATATTGAGGATACCAAGAGATCCTCGGGATACTAAGAGATCCCTGGCATATATTGAGGATACCAAGAGATCCTCGGGATACCGAGAGATCCCTAATGTGTATATATATTGAGGATACCAAGAGATCCTCAGGATACCAAGAGATCCCCGAGATATATTGAGGGTACCAAGAGATCCTCGGGATACCAAGAGATCCCTAGTGTATATGTATTGAGGATACCAAGAGATCCTCGGGATACCAAGAGATCCCTGATTATTATCCCTGTTGTGAGTGGTGTTACCTGGTGATTTGTCTATATATTCTGTTTTTGTTATTGTACTTTAATTATCCTGTATAGACTCTTGCTGTAGATTCTCAATTGCACTGCTTATCTTATCCTGTCACTTTAATATTTATTTAATCTCAGTAGGGCCTTGACCTTCCTCGTCACTACCCAACCGAGGTTAGGCTTGGCACTTACTGAGTACCGTTATGGTGTACTCATGCCCCTTCTGCGCATGTTTTTTATGTGCAGCTTCAGGTACTTTCGCTCAGTCTTATCATCCTTGAGGCGAGGCGCTTCTGTAGAGACTTCAAGGTATATCTGCCGCGTCCGCAGACCGTGGAGTCTCTTTCTATTCTTGTTGTTTTGTATGAGCCCTTCTGTATTTTCAGTTCTTGTTAGACATTCTGAAGTTAGAGCTGTGTAGTACTTTTTAGCTTGTGATTCATGGGTTTCTGGGTCTTGGATTTATGTGTTGGTTTTGAGCGTTAAACATGGTGTTTGCCGAGCGGCACATTTACACACTGGTTATTTCTTATTTCTGTTTTAAATTGTTTTACTTCCGCAATTTTTTGGTTTCTTTTTCCGCAATTTAGGCTTACCTAGTCGTAGAGACTAGGTGCCGTCACGATGGTTCACGGAGGGCGAACCGGGGTCGTGACACAAGACCCCAAGGGGCACGAACAGGGAATCGAGATCAAACAGGGAAAGGTATCAGCCATATGCCGACTGAAGGAACAACGGCCCAAGTCGTAACATTCCTCGGAGTGATCGGAGAAACGATCGAGGTCAAAGTTCTCGGGGACTCATGAGTAAGAGCGGGTTCGATAAACATACCGACCCCACGAGGCTCCCTGATTATTAGAGTACAACTTTAGCGTGGATGCATCAGGGATTGTGTTGGCTATTGGAAAAATCAAAGACACCAAGTGGCCGAGGCCTATACAAACCGATCCTTCTCTAACAAACCCGAACTTAATGTGCAAGTATCATGGTACGCACAACCATAGAACAAAAGATTGCCAGCACCTAAGGGAAGAGGTGGCTCGATTGTTCAACGAGGTCCATCTTCGAGAATTTCTAAGTGATCGGGCCAAAAATCACTCCAGGGAGAGAGATGCAAGGAAAAACGAGCAAGAAGAACCACAACATGTAATCCACATGATCAGTGGCGGATTCGATGTCCTTAAATGACCTATATTCAAGCGCATCAAAGTATCAATCACAAGAGAAAAGAAGACTCGGAGCTATGTGATCGAGGACGTCCTGTCATTCTCTAACGAGGAAGCAGAAGACATATCCCAGCCTCATAGCGACGCCCTGGTAATCTCCATCCTTTTAAATAAAATTCAAGTTAAATGTGTTTTAGTGGATCCAGGTAGCTCAGCGAACATAATGAGATCAAGGGTCGTGGAACAACTCGGCCTGCAAGATCAGATTGTACCTGCATCCCGGGTGATGAATGGCTTCAACATGGCAAGCGAAACAACAAAGGGAGAGGTTATCTTGCCAGTAAACGTAGCCGGGACCGTACAAGATACCAGGTTCCATGTCATCGAATGTGACATGAGGTATAACGCACTCCTCGGGAGACCATGGATACACAACATGAGGGCAGTGCCTTCAACTCTTCACCAGATGATGAAATTCCCAATAGAGGAAGGAGTAAAAACAGTTCACGGAGAACAACATGCTGCAAAAGAGATGTTTGCAATAGAGGAAGTGGTGCCGATACCAGAACCCTTGGCCTCAGAGAAATCGAGTTTCGAAGGTAAACAAGCGTCTAAATAGCGACCACAGCTCACGGCCTTGACGGAGTCGGAACAACAGGTAATCGAAGGCGAAGAAGATGACTTCCTTATACCTCGAACCTCTGTTGTTCCGAAGAATCCGGTGCTACCAAATCAACCACCCGAGAGAAAGGTACACCTAGGAACGAGATTAACCCCCGAACTCAGGAAAAAACACATTTAGTTTCTTTTTGATAATGCGAATTGTTTTTCTTGGCCCCATTTAGATATAACAGGGATCCCATCGGAAACCGTCACGCATCGGTTGAGCACCAATCTCAGGTTCAAACCGGTGAAGCAAAAAAGGAGGCCTTAGTCCGAGAAGCTAGCAAAAAAGGAGGCCTCAGTCCAGTTGACAGGATGTCCAAAGAACAAACAGGTAAAACAATGAAAGCCTATATTGACAATATAACTGGTTAAGTCCCTGCAGGGAGAGGACCATTTTAATTCATTTGCAAGAAACATTCAAGTTTCGAGGCAATGCGACGCGAAGCTTAACCTAGGAAAATGTGCCTTCGGAGTTGGCTCGGGTAAGTTTTTCGGCTTTATGGTGTCAAATCGGGGTATTGAAATCATCCCCGACAGGATCAAGGCTTTCGAAGATATCACGATCGAGGATAGCAGGAAAAGACCGTACTGAGTCCTCGGAGTTGCTGGTAAAGGATCTTACAAACTCGGCATGGTGGAAGCTCTCGAAGGCGCGCGATCTCGAAGACACCCTTTTCATACGAAGGCCTTAGGTTTTAAAGCATGCGTTGCACTCTTTTTCCCTTAGCTCGGATTTTGTCCCAAATGGGTTTTACCGGCAATGTTTTTAATGAGGCAACAATTATGTGCTACCTAGGAGAACTCAACAGTATCCAAGGCTTCTTTTCAATCAAACTCGAATACTGGGGGGCATCACCCTCGGAGACTACATTTTCAAGGAAAATACTTCACGCCTAAAAGGGCCCTGATAGGAAAATGTTGTAATGGGCCAAACGGTCAGAGAACCGTGTCCATTTAGAATAGTCGAGCCCCGACGGTAGAACATGTATGCATGTATCAAATTACTTGAAGAAGCATTCTGTTTATATCAAAAACACTTTGCGTATCAAAGGAGTGTACTATTGTACGAGCTCTACACTTATAATCCAATGAGAAACGGCTCAAGAGCCAAAGTATAAAAGCACCCCCGAATACTCGGGGACTGTCATTGACAGCCAATACACCTGGGTCACCAAAAATTCGGACTCATAAGACCTCAAAGAGGCATCCCCTCGAAACAAAGGCCAAGTCCAATATACTCGTGGACTAACTTTTCGAACAAGTTCGTAAAGTTATCGGGTAACAAGTCCAAGCGACATTCCCGAAGGCTACGGCCATACTAAAGACTACAGTCATGTAAAAAGGCTACGACCTAAATAAATGCGGCTCGGAGACGTCCGACTTCCGCTATAAATCAAAGGCCTTCAAACACTTTGTAAAAACTGGTTAAATCAGGCTACCCTCGGCAAAAGCAAAATATAATGGGCTTCGATAAATTCAGCCCCCCGAATATTTTGGGGTCTCCTCTTCACCGCCCGGGGCCGGCCACATAGCAACTGCGTCTCCAAGACCTGCATAAAATCGAAGTAAGTATTCCACTAAGAAAGTACAAGTAAACAAACGGAAGAACTCACCATGATTTTTGGCCTCCCATCGGCCTTTTGCTAAATCTCGCCAGCAACGCTCCGAATAAGAGGAAGTGGAAGCCAGTTTTCGAGCCCAACCTTCGAGGTCTGGGACCCCACCGGGAAACCAAGCAGTAGCTACGCCATCAGAATGGAGTTAAACCGAGGGGAAAGATAAAACCAAGAAAAGGAAAAGGAAGCGGGATATAAACCTATTATGTACTTACGTTTCATGTTCCACTCCTCGGGGAACGACATCCATTCAGCAGGAATTAGGTCGGAGGTCTTGACTCGGAAAAACTGGCTCATCCACCCTCGGTCTTTATCCTCATCAATAATAGAAAAGAGAGATTTCAAGGATCGGCGTTGCAGTTTTATCAAGCCACCGCGATAAAGTCGAGGACTGTACAGTCTGATCAGATGGTTGAGGGTGAAAGGCATCCCCTCGACCTGACTCGAAAAGAACCTGATCAAATGAACGATTCGCCAGAATGAAGGATAGATCTGGCCAAGCGTCACTCGGTACCATTGACAAAAGTCGAGAATAACTAGATCTATGGAACCCTAAGTTGGGATTGCAGGGCCCAGCGTAAATGGGTAGGTATACATGCTTAAGTACCCCGCTTTATATGTAGTGATATCCTCCTCGAGGGAAGGGATCACTACTTCTTTGTTCTCCCACTTGTAATCCTCCTTAACTTGTGAAAGCTCGTCCTTGGTTATCAAACTGACATATCGTGACATGGGCTCGCATCGGCCTAGTGTCGATACGGGTTTCTCGATCTTGAAGTCGGAAGTTATTTCGCATGGCAGAGGAATGCACTCCTCGATATGGGGGGAACTACCGGTTTACTCTTGGTCGATCGGGAAGATGAAGATGACTTTTCTTTCTGGGGAACCGATTTAGAGGTCTTAGCCATTAAAATGCGGAAATTCAAGAAAGTAGAGAATGTTGGTAATGAAGTAAGGGCTAATAGAAGAGAAGAGAGAATTCGGAGAAATTAAAATAGCTAATGAGACTTTGAGAACAATATGAGGTCATTCAAGCGTACTAAGGAAGACAAAAAGCCGACCGTCAGTCGCCTCCAATCAATGACCTTGGGAACCGCACGAAAAGCAACCTTTTCAGTCACCTCAACCGCTGACGTCACGAGATTGGTATCAGGATCGAGGCGTCTAAGATCAATTCGTTTTTTATCAATCTATTTTGAGTTCGAGCAGAGTGTTTACTCGATTACTAAGCCCAAGGGCTACCCGAGTTTGAGAGATTTCTCGCTCGGGGACTACAAAAAAGCCTAAGGGCTAACTTTATTTCAATATTCGAGCAAATACTCGCTTGACTACTAAGCCCAAGGGCTACCCAAGTTCGAAGGGAGTTCTCACTCGATGATCATCTACGGAGCCTAAGGGCTAAATTTATTTCAAATTCGAGACCTCGCTCTCACTTAACTCGGACTCAGGAATCCCGATGTTCCGAGTTCACATCGAATCGATTTAAGCTCAGCTCGAGGATTAACAAGAGACTTAAGGGGTATTATATTGGTTGATTAAAGACCTAAGGGTTTTTTACGTCCTGAGTCTGGTATTTGGACTAGTCGTTAAAATTATACAATCAAATTTTTCAGAAGTAAAGACAGAACGGAATACAACATGAGCCAAAAGGAAAACAAAGGTATCCATTTATATTTCCAAGAGATGGTTACAAAATATAACGACAATACCTACGAAGGGTACTTACACAGAAACAAAGAAGCAAAAAACAAAAGCCAGAAACCTAATCTACTTTTTCACGTCCTCGAGAGCATCATCTTCGAGAGCCTCCTTCCCGGGGACCCCGTTTTCACCGTTGGAAATGTCTTTGTGCCCAAAGAGATTTGAGGCAGAAAGTCTCTGATAAATGTAACTATATTTCCAGCAGCGGCGATTGAACATTCTCTTGAAATTTTGAGCAGTAATCCTTTGAAAAAGAGCAGCAAAAGAAAAAGACTAAAAGCAAAGACAAGAAGGTATAGCTTCGCCTTCTCTCACAAGAAAAACAAAAAAGGTTGCGAGATGCACGAGTCACGATCCAAGAATGTTCATCCTTGGGATGTTGTGTCGATAAGGGATGCAAAAGTTAGTAGATGATAGTGCCACATCATTCCATGGAAGACAAAAGGGATGAAGCGCCATACCAAGTTGAAGTTAAGAAAGATGAGCAGCAGGATAAAAGTTCACATATTTCCTGATGTGGGAAGGATCCTGCGCCCTTCTCTCGTTGTTTCGAATCTAAGCTTTGAAAAGGGGAGCCTTGGCGTAACTGGTAAAGTTGCTGCCATGCGACCTTCGCAGGTACGGACCATAGGGAAAGAAGTAAAGAAAAGAAAGAATCAGAATGAACGAAGATGAAATGCATACGGTTTTTGCTCAACAGAATAGCCTCATGTTTATAGAAAGGCGACGACAGTTCGGCGGCACTAGTGGCCGACCAACACTGACACGCATGTGATGTTTTGGGGAAGAGCGCCGACATGACATTTCCGATCATTTCAAGCACCTGCGTCACAGGCGTAACATCATCGTGAGAAGCTCGAGGAAATCGAGGCGCAAATCGTTTCTTATCATCTTATTCTAAGAAACGCGGGGACTATTTGTATACGGCTAAAATCATATGCCCCCGATTTATAAGCTCGAGGTTCCGCCCTAGGACCAAGTTCGGGAGAGGTCAAGTTCGAAACCGGTGGACCAGACTCGAGCTCGAAGACAGAATGTAATGCCCGGAGACAGGAGCTCGAGAAATACCGAGGCCAAGTGTGCTCGACCCCAAAATAGTACCGTTGTGGATTTATAACAAAATGAGCTAGATTCTTGCCACGTCCCTAAGATCATGGCGCAAATCCCGGAATAAGATCGTACAATTCCGTACTAGGCGGTTAGACATCTGTAACAAGAATATTCCCTACTGTAAATAGAAATATTCCCTATTTAGGTTCCTCTATTATAAAAAGGGAAACCCAATCATTTGTAACGCCATTTGATCGCTGAGAATAGAATATACTCTACCTTTTTCGTTTCCTTTTCATCAGCATTGTCCTTTAGCTCTATAGTTCTTACTTTGCTTTTATAATTGTTCTTATTATACCAAGCTACCTCGAGGTCCCTGTGCTCGAGGTCACTGCTGTTGAGTAACATTGGTTTGATTCACCTTTCTCTTTCATTTCTACTTCATACTTCTTGATTATTAATCGGTATTGAATTAAATCACGTATTTTTAAAACCACAAATCAAATTTAATTGTTACTCGTATTTTCGAGATAAACAATTATCAGTTTAATTATCAATGCTAAAAGACCACATTCATGGGAGGATAATCGAACAAATCGTAACTGAACACTCCCCAATAGGTGGACGAGGACAAGAAAAACTATCTACTCCCTCCGGTTCACAATAAGTGACCAATTTGCTTTTAGCACGCCCATTAAGAAAATACTACTAAATTCTATACAAAAATACGTACTCTGACTAAACTACCCCTAATTAAACATTTAATGTGAGGAGTAAGAAAACTTTTTAGGGATATGTACATAGGGATTATTTTGTAAAAACAAATTGAATTCATTCTTGATTACATAACTGGACACTTATTTTGAACCAAAATGAAAAAACAAATTGGTCACTTATTGTGAATCGGAGGGGGTAACAAATTAGGGACAATACTTTCAAAAGTTAAAAAGAAGAAATTGAAGAATTTTTCCAGAACAAAAGCTTTTCCCTGTATACTGGATTTCCTATAAATTTACTCTAGTACCACGTACTGTTACATCTTTATCTACTTTAGGAAGTGAGAAGGCACTGATTGCCTATGTATGATTCACTGTTGAATTTAAAGCCTTAAATTATGAGGTATTGTCCTTTATAGTACAACAAGTTAAGTCGGCACAAAGGCCCTGAGGATGTCAAAATCAAGACTGGCAGAGTGCACTACGTCTTTTCTCCATCCCTTGTTTTTTTTTATATATCTGAGAAATTGATCCTCATTTCTTATTAATTAAAATTAAAATTACATTGCTGCTAAAAATGAACTTCACTAGGTCGATTAATTAAAATTTATGTCAGTAGATTCGATGATAATGCGTTCTGCATAAAAAAAATTCTTCATTCTCAAAATTCGAACCTGAAACATTTGATTGAGGTTGGAGTGATCAATCTCAACCATACCACAATCCTCCGTTGTTGTTTTATCATTCAATTTTAAAGATCATATTAGAAATCAAGATTAATTTAAAGAGACCAAATGTTATAGCGGATTAATCCAATTCAAATATCTTTTGAGCAGTCTAGCCCTAGTAAAAGTGATGAATTGTGGAATTAGGTGTAAACAGTTGTTAGCCACTCAAAATGCTATCAAAGAAAGACAAGAAGGGACAAATTATGACCTATTACAGTGTGAAGCGTGGTTTAGGCTAAAATATTAATGGATCTTCCTCCTTACATGACTGATTCCTAACTTAGGGCACCCACCCCCTCTTTAGGACCCTGACCCTCCCTTTAGATATATATAATGGCATCAATCTTCAACCACTCATATAACTCTATGTTTATATCATCCACTTGCCTTCTTAATTTTCCTATTCACAACTGTATAGAACTTGACATTTCCTTTCAAAACTTCATGGGAAATAATACTACTTTAGGCAACCCCGCCAAGCCCAACTTTCTTTCGTTCTTTCTGTTATGTGGCCATAAGTTAATGTTATCTTGATAAGATATAATTCCTATATCCGTAAAAGAGTCACACGATTAATGCTTAGTCTAGTTTTAAATTTAATTATGATCTTTTTAATGTCGGGGACCAAGGAGTAAATAGTGAAAGAACGAGAAGGTGGAAAACAACGTAGAAGAATTAGTCAATTCATATTTAATCAAAATATGACTCTCATACTGTAACTTTAATTTCACATTTTTCTTACAATGAAAAGAAGTACCAGTATCTTTATTTGTGTCATAAACAAGAGTGCTAACATTTCATGGCCACAGACACTCTTTCGATCTTTTTCAGAGGCGTATCCAGGAATTTAAAAGTATGGGTGCACCACTATATTTATTTAAAAAAATAAATTTTCTTACGATGACCAAAATTGACAACGAAACTCTAGCTAATATTATTAACATTATTTATGTTCTCAGCGAATTTTCATACTTTGAAAACTATCAATAATAGCATTATTACTTACCATTTTAAATATGTTACGTTATATATAGCAAGCTCAAAAGTATTAAAAATTCTTCATCCATCCTATTAAATAAATATTTTTATATACTTTTATTTCTCCGCAGATATATGATTTGCATTATTAGTATTTGACTATAGTAGGAGTTTAAAATTAATTTTACTATTTTTTTTATACTTCATTTCTTGACAAAATATAAACTTTTTTGAGAGATTAACCTTTCAATTTTTTTCGGCGAACACTTACAACCTACTATTATCAGAGATAATCTTCAAGAGAAAAAGATGCATTCACAATATCACATTTCATGAAATATATTGGTCAAAATTCTCTTTTAAAAACTAACTTAAGGCCGAGTAACCAAGAGAGAAAAGAAAACAATAAAGATACAAAAGTATTTTTAATTAAAAAGTCTAAGGGAGCAAGCAAGGATTGAACCCTGACCTTGGGGCAAAAGAACATTCATTGGCCATTGAGCCAAAGTGCTCATTGAACATGGGTTCAAACATGCATATTTAAGGATAAAATTAGAAAAATACAGTTTATACATAGTCTAGGGAAGGGAGAATGAGTTCACACGAACCCACCCCCTCCCACATAGATCCGCCCTTGATCTTTCTCTTCTTTTTATCGATAACTATAATATCGCTTTTCAAAAGAATATTTTGGCCTCGAATTTAGATCTTTTGCGCGTTGATGATTAACTGAGAAGCTAACCATAAAACAAAAACAAAAAAGAGAGATCAAATTATGTAAAAATTAGAAATTCCGTCTGCCTATTTAATTGAGCATTTTCGAGAAACAAATGACAAAATGTCGACAAGCTAGAAGATAAAAAGAGTTCAGGACATCACATCAAAGCAATGTTTTAAAAGGCGGGGGCGAGAGGCGAGGCGTTTTACCTCTGACGAGGAGAGGCGTAAGCCTTAAGACATGGGGCGTAAGTCCCACGGATCTTTAAATTTTACTAATTTCAAGAATTTTAAGATAGTACAAAATAAAAAATAATTATAAAAATCACAAAATTATACCAAATAATCTATTTAAAATATTTATAAATTATCATTCGACTATGAATAATACGAAAATTATGACATATATCATAATATGCAAATTACTTGCAACGTCGTTCCAACTCAAACATCAAAAGTAATGTATTCGATAAGAAACCTTATATGTATCTAGCTCTTAAGAAGTAACAAATCTTGAAAGAATTTCAATATTAAAATTTGATATTTTACTTAAAATACTCCTTTTATTTAATATGATTTCTATTTGAAAGAGAATTTATGTAAAAACATAATTCACAATTTAAATATGATTCTCTAGCATCATTTATTTTTAAGTTTTAACAAGCTAATAAACCGACACATAATTCATCATACAATATCATGATAACTAATTATTCGTAAATAGTTACTAGCTAATATTGAGATATTAAATTAATAAGTATTGTATCTTGTAAACGTGAAAAAAATAATATTTCGAAAAATAATTATAAAAAAAATTATGGACTATTATATAGTAAAGACCTAACAAAAGTTAATAAATAAATACTTTCGAAAAGAAAGATTTATTTAAAATTTACTATCATAGCAGTCTTAATGGATAACGTGTAATAATTTTTATTTTAATTATGACATAAAATACTCTCAACTTAATGATTTATGATTAAAAAAAAGTAATTTTGAATAGTCAACGATTTGGTAAGAAAATTTGAGGATTTAAAAGTTTAGTTACATACAATTACATAAAGTTCTATTAGGCGAGCCCAGTACCCTGGGCGTTGGGCGGACACCGTGTCCGGGGCGTAAGCCCCGGTAGCTGAGGCGTCAGTATCACGGAACTAAGTCCCACACATAAGCCCAAGGGCATTTTATGAGTACTCCGCCCGGGGGTGAGCCTCGGACGAGTCCCAATTCTACCTTTTAAAACAGAGCATCAAAGTACTTTATTTCGGATAAGTTAATTAGCTGAATTAGACATCTTCAAAAATTAAAAAAAAAAAAAAAGACTGGTATTGAGTGCTGCCACATGGGCCGTCCAAATTGTTGCCACATGGACTGTTTCCAATTAAGGCTACACTTTAATGTTAATACTAGTGGAAATGTTAATTACTCTTGTACTTCGAAGCAATTAAGTACAAAGGGGCATGTGTCTTTGTGTCTGTAAATGGAGAAAAAGACCATAACTTAAAGCAAAGCCAATGGATAATAATTTCCATGACTTCTTTTCCTTTTCAAAGATTTCAGTGATTAATTCGATAATAACAAGTGTTGGAAACTACTTTGCACAGGGAAGGGCTTTACTCCTGACCTCATATTCATGTTATGGCTAATACACGCTCTACATGTATAAAATTAGAATGGGACTATAAACCACTAAACTAGAAGGACTCTTTAATTAATCCAACATTATTTTGCTGGTTGATTTTTAATATGTCGATTTCAACTTCATAATTAGTACAAAGATTTCAATGTCATTACAGAACACAACAGTGACATTAGAGATAAGTGTTGGTAATTTTCTATTTTTGGTTACAATTACCGTTTGGTACATATATAGCTTATATACCGAATTGTTTGCATTAAACTACAATGAGTTAGTATTGTTCAACAAATTTTATCAGATGTCACTGCTAAGACACAAAGAAAACTACTTCCAGTTTAAAGAGAAATGCTATTTGTTTGGCTGTTAACACGTATTTTCTTTTCAAATGAAGCAAATTTTAAAGTTTAAACCACTATATTTTCTATGCATGCAGCGTATTTTATATATATATATATATATATATATATATATATATATATATATATATATATTTCATGTTACTTATAAAATGCTCAACTCTTGGATCAAACAGTCAGCTTGCAATATAAAAAAATAACTCGAGAATGTTAGCTAGCGTTTGGCCATAGATCCCAAATTTATTTTGAAAAATCTGATTTGGGTGAAGTTTGGTTTGAAGATGAAAATGTGTTTGGACATACGTTTTCAAAACATATTTTCCAACTTTATTTTGGAAAAACATGTATATAATTCCCAAGTTTTGGGATTTTGGCCCAAATTCAGCTCAATAGCTGATTTTGGGATTTGAAATTTGCGATTTGGGATTTGGCCAAAATATGGGCAAAATTTATGGCCAAACACGAGTTTTGAAAATAAATGTCAAATTTATTTTGGCAAAACTCATGGCCAAACGGGGCCTTAGTTAATCGTAGAACCACAGCTAACCGCTGCCACAAAAGAAAAAATAGCAAGAGAACGCCCTCTGTGAAGAGCACACACCATAGCTCAAGGTTGCATTCTTCACAAAAAAAAAAAAAAAAGTACAAGTCTCACGATCTAAAGATTGTACATGATTTATCATGACCTCATATTTATGTTGTGGCTAATACACGCTTCACATGTATAAAATTAGAGTGGGACTATAAACCACTAAACTAGAAGGACTATTTAATTAATCCAATATTTTTGTGCTAGTTGATTTTAATATGTCGATTTCGACCTTGTATTTAGTACAAAGATTTCAATGTCATTACAGAATAGAATAATGACACATTAGAGATAAGTGTTGGTAATTATTTCCTATTATTGGTTACAATTGCCATTTCAATTAGTGGGGACATAGCTTATATACAGAATTGTCTGTAGTAAACTTAAATGAGTTAGTTCTGGGTCAACAAGTTTTCTCATATGTAATTGCTAAGACACAAAGAAAACTACTTCCAGTTTAAAGAGAAATTGCAACGATCCGACCGGTTGTTGAGTTCTGGCGCGTCATTCGGTGGTTTGAGGCCTTGAGTAGCTTCACTTCAGCTAGTATGACTTGCACGTGTGGTCAGAATTGAATTTCGGGAAGTTCAGAGTTGATTCAGATGGAAAATTCTCATTTCGTAAGCTTTAAGTTGGACGAGTTGACTAAGGTTTGACTTTAGAGTAAACGATCTCGACATCGGGATTTGAAGAGTCCAATAGGTTCGTATGATGATTGTGGACTTGGGCATATGCCGGATGGGATTTTGAATGACCCGGGAGCGTTACGGTGCTTATTGTGAAAAGTTGGCATTTTGGAAGAATTTTATAAATTTGGGTTGAAGTGTATTTTAATGTTATCGATGTTCGTTTGGGATTCCGAGCTTGGGATTAGTTCCGTATGGTGATTTTGGACTTATGAGTGTGTTCCGAATATTTATTTGGAAGTCCGTAGTTGATTTTGCCTTGAAATGGAGAAAGTTGGAAATAGAAGGTTTGGATGTTTGATCGGTAGTTGACTTTTTGATATCGGGGTCGAAATTCGACTCTTAAAATTGAAATAGGTCCGTTATGTCATTTATGACTTGTGTGCAAAATTTGAGGTCAATCGAACTTGATTTGATAGCTTTCCGCATCGAATGTAGAAGTTGAAATTTTTTAGTTTTATTAGGCTTGAATTGGGGTGCAATTCTTGTTTTTAGCGTTGTTTGATGTGATTTAAGGCCTCGACTAAGTTCGTATGATTTTTTAGGACTTGTTGGTATATTTTGTTGGGGTCCCGAGGGCCTCGGGTGTGTTTCGGGTATATTTCGGGTGTTATCGGATCATTTTGGACTACTTTAGATGCTGTTTTTCTGATGTCTGATGTTGTTCTTCGCGTTCGCGAGGAGCCTCTCACGTTCGCGAAGAAGGATTTTGCTGCTAGGACTTTGTTCTTCGAGTTCACGAAGAGATTATCTTGTTCGTGAAGAAGGAATTCCTGCTGTCTATCATCCGACTTTGGAAGTTTATATCTCGCAATCTATAAGGAATTTGGAGATGATCCAAAAATAAAAGATGTATCCCTTTGTGTCTAATTTTAAGAAAAATAAACCATTTGACATTTGGAGTTGTGTACAAAAAGTTATGGTTGGTACACTATAGGTTGTCCGAGAAGATGTTTGGAAATCGAGAAGAAGAAATTTGTGTTGCACGGGGCTGACTTTGATAGATCGTATCTCGAAATCTATAAGGTGTTGCGAGATGACCAAAACGTGAAAGTTGTAGAACGTGGTATCTAGTTTTCAGAAAATTAAACCATTTGTCATTTGAAGTTTTGTACAAAAATTTATGACCATTATACAAGAAGCTGTCTGAGAAGAGTTTGGAAATGACTTTTAAGAATTTTGTTCATCGCGAACGCGATGGGAGGCTCGCGAACGCGAAGAAGGAAGTTTGGGAAGTGTTATAAGTCCTCTGTTTCGGACTTTTGAGAAATTATTTCATATTTTTAGTTGGGAACCTCGGGATTTTGCGATTTTGGAGAGGAATTTCATCACAAAACTTGGGGTAAGCATTCTTGACTCACTTGTGATTATATTTCATGGATTAACCTTCATTTTCGGCGTTAGATTATTGATTTTTCAAGAAGAAATCGGTGTCACACCTCCTTTTTTCACGACACCCGCGTAAAGAGGGTATGATAAAGGGAGTTATTTCCAACTTGAAGTGACAATCGGAACGGGATTTATTATTAAGATTTCAGAGTCGCCACTTGGGGAATTAATGGTGTCCCAAGTCACCGATTGAATCCCGATCCGAGGAAATTATGACTCTGTTAGCAGTCAGCGAACCAGAAATCCGGGTAAGGAATTCTGTTAACCCGGGAGAAGGTGTTAGGCATTCCCGGGTTCCGTGGTTCTAGCACGGTCGCTCAACTGTCGTATTTGATTTTATCTGATTTCGAAACATGTTATAACTTATGTGCCTTTTATTAGTAAACCACTTTTATTTTTTATGAGAATTGCAACGTCGTGAGAATGCGTCTTAAACCACGTCGCACCAGTGCACCCGTGATTGTTAACACATTTTGACTTCGTCGAGATTTAGATTTGGGTCACATAAATGTGCACCCGTATTTAGGAAGGTAAATTTATTAAAATACGCGCTTAAAGCAACTACGCATTTTTCAACTTTAGGGAAGGCCGTGAAATTTGCTAAACGGTCCTCCCAAATTCTAAATGTTTGTATGTAGCATTTATTGAGGGCCCCACAATTTGTATTTTTATTTGGCGAGGCTCATCTCATCATTTTTTATTTAAAGGCTACTCTTAAAGTGGCTACAATTTTCTACTCACTTTGTCTCTAAAATAAAGTAACAGAAAACAAAACCTAATTAATTAATCAATGTGAATTTATTAACATTAATCTTGAATCTTGCATTTACTCATAATTCTAGCAATTGTGGACTTCGGTGTAGATTGAAGCAACCAGCGAGCCCAGTTGGTTTAATTTTGAATCTGCCCGGTTTTGCCTGTTGTTATTACCTTTGGGCCCTATTTGAATTAAAAAGGCCATGGCCTGGGTACTTCCAGTTGGCTAGTATGGGCCCAAACCTCCAGTTCTTACTAATCATAAATCAATTTTTTAACACCATTACAATAAAGTCCAGACTACTTGATTGCACAGACATTCACGAGTAAATCAGTTTATTCAATCAATCCAGTTAATGAAGCACGTAATTTTCAATTAAACTACTGGTTTTAACAACCAACATGCGATTGGTGACATTCATGACTAGCGTGATGACAAGCACATTTAGCTCTGAGATTAAAATCGAAACAGGCTGCTTTCTAAATCAAATATAGATCAAAATCAGTCCAGATTTTTACTTTTAATCAAGGGCTATACTGAACAGGTACTAAACTATTCAAAATCTACAGCTGATAGCCACAAATTATTAGTCCAAACAGTCCAAAGTCCAGATTATACATTCCAAGGTTTGCATATATACAAATCGATTTTACACTATATTGCGCGATTAGATCTAACGCCTATTTTTACTACTAACACACCACAGTCCAGGCAGCATACTTCAGGATCAAACAGATGAATATTTGTATCCCATTTCAAGCTTAAAGTTACAGCAGGGCAGATTCAAACGTGTACCTGGCAAATGCAAATAAGAAAAGGAAAAGATCAGCAGCAGTGACAGTTTCAACAGCAGCCCAGGAATAAGTTAAAGTCCAGTAACAGCTCAATCAACACAGCAAGTTCAGAAAGGGTTCGAGACTCCAGTGATAGACCAACACAGCAACAACTTTGAGCACCAATGCAACCCAAGATTAAATTGACTACTCAAAATCAATTTACAGCAACTCAAAATAAACCCTGATGACTATCTTTGCAGCAACTCAAATGTAGAGCGGTACACTCCTAAAAACAGCTTGTTTCTGATCCTAATGCCAATATATTAGTATTATTCTGAAGGAATTTTAGGTTTCCAGAAACTTTTTATGATGCCTTTTGGGAGGGGGTTTAGATGGCTGCCCTTGAACTTAATCAAGGCAAATGAATGCCTATTTATAGGTGAACTTAGGGTCCAATTTCAGATTTTCCTTTTTCCCCTTAGTCCCTATTCTAATTTTATTGTTCCCCTTTATTTTCTGACTTGTTACACAAGTAACTACCCTAAGTTTATTAAAGCCTACNGTGATTTAATAACTTATTTGACCTAACAAAGAAAAGCAAATAACACTATTTTTGTTCAAATTTCCAATTTAAAACAAACGGCCGGTTTTGCAGTTACGGCCTTTCAGCACTTCGGGGAGAAGATTTTAAGGCTGTACCCGTTGACCGTTGGGAAATGACTCAAGATGGCCATTTTTGCACAAACAGCCTTCTGGCGCCCGTTTGGGGACATCCGGCTATTTTTGACAAAACGGCACCCCCTGATTTATTTATGACAAAAATAAAAATTGACATTTTTTGGCTATTTTTGCAAAAGGGTGGTTGGACCCGATGAGGGTTGCCTACGTATCTCACATCCGGTGAGAACCAAACCAGCGTAGTTCGGTCAAATAAACCTAATTATTTTGAAAACATCCCTAATTTGAAAAATAACTTTTTTTTGGTTTTTGTTGGCAAATTCACTTTTCTGAAAGCAAGACTCTTTTTATATTTTCTTTTTAGTGGCAAATAAAATGAACTAATTTGAAAATAAAACTCTTTTGTTTTTCTTTTCCATTGGCAAACAAAAACTACTTTTCTTCTTTTCTTTCATTTTCAAAAATCCGGCAGCATTTCGGCACTACTTGGCCATTTTTTCTAGTATAGGTAATTAACTCTCCACACTGCTATTTGCTCTTTTCTCTCTTTTTTGTTTTTCCAAATATTTAAAGCCGGTCAGCATGTGAGTCCAAACAGATAAATGCACAAGTAGGATGCATCAGGATGGTCCATTATTCCGGGTACACCTGTCCTAGACGGACCCAACCCCTGTGTTAAGTCCCCTAAGCCAAAATGCACGTGATGCAGATAAGCGTTCCTACTAGGGATCCGGCATGGAGTCAAGTTCTTCTAGGTTCAAAACCTGGGTATGTGTTCTAGACTGTGTACCCGAGCGGACAACTCGAGTCGAGGAGGGGGCTACGTACCGGGGACCCGCGGGATCGTCCGGCTTAGTAACTTGTCCGGCCTCTTTCTTGTTTCAAGGTATGACACTAACAGAATAGGGAGTCTCAACCAGTAAGCACATCCCCGGAGGTGAGAAGAGAAGGGTTTCGGCACAGTTTATATATATAGTTCAGATAATATCAAAGAGGTAAACATTTAGCACATTAAGCATGAAACATGTAAAAAAATCAGATAAAGCCAAATACAACAATATATCTAAGCTCGAATTCTGAACCCTGAACCCTGGTCTGCGAAACTAGAGATTCTGGGTTCGGTCCCCAGCAGAGTCGCCAGAGCTGTCACACCTCCTATTTTCTACTACACCCGCAGAAGAGGGTATAATAAAGGGAGTTATTTCCAACTTGAAGTGACAATCGGAACGGGATTTATTATTAAGAATTCAGAGTCGCCACTTGGGGAATTAATGGTGTCCCAAGTCACCGATTGAATCCCGATCCGAGGAAATTGTGACTCTGTTAGCAGTCAGCGAACCAGAAATCCGGGTAAGGAATTCTGTTAACCCGGGAGAAGGTGTTAGGCATTCCCGGGTTCCGTGGTTTTAGCACGGTCGTTAAACTGTCGTATTTGATTTTATCTGATTTCGAAACATGTTATAACTTATGTGCCTGTTATTAGTAAACCACTTTTATTGTGTTTTTTAATAAGAATTGCAACGTCGTGAAAATGCGTCTCGAACCACGTCGCACCAGTGCACCCGTGGTTGTCAACACATTTCAACTTCGTTGAGATTCGGATTTGGGTCACATAAATGTGCACCCGCATTTAGGAAGGTAATTTTATTAAAATCGCGTGCCTAAAGAGACTATCGCGCTATTATCTTTGGGGAAGGCCGTGAAATTCACTAAACAACCCATCCCGAAGTCTAGGTATTTTAGTATAAACATTTATCGAGGACCCCGCAATTTTGCATTGTATTTGGCGAGGCTCGTCTCGTTTATTATTAAAAGTCTAGTCCTGAAGTAAACTACGACTTTCCATTTATTTATCTCTAATAACACGAGAAAAGGTCCTAATTAGTCAATAGACATAAACGGACAAAATTCCCGATAGAAACAGGCGTTGGGCCTGATATTAGCCCAGATCGGACAAGCATATCAGGCTGCGTTGGGATGATCAGAAGATCGAATCCCTGGAGCTGGCGAACCACTGCTCTGCTCAAACCTTTGCCCACCGAAATTATTTCGAACTCTTATGAGACAATAAAGTAAGCAATGTATTCTTATTCAAGTTAACAGAATACTGATTACAAGTTACGAGCCTAAATTCATACTTTGTCCATATCTAATTATCAAACAACCAACAATGTATTCATATTCAACTAATTAACTTACTACTGACCTAGAATTGCCAACGCTTGCCTTAAAACAGTGTACTCAGGGAAACACAGGTTTTGACATTGAAAATTAGCCTGCTTATATTAACTATTGCATTACGAAGGGGTTATAGAAACAAGTTTAAACTACTTCTGACTTTTAAACTTTAAACAGAAAAATGCGAAACAAGTCTAACTACAGCTGATAGCTACAAATTAACAGTCCAAACATGTCATTAACCCCTGAAAATAGCATTAGATTCTAACATGTGAATTGCTATAATCAGAATTAAAATTCATTGCACAGTCCAGATGTACAGTCCCGTTACACAGTCCAGTTATACAGTCCAAGGTCTACATACATACAAATCGATTTGACACTATGCTGTGCGATTAAATCTAACGCCTATTTAACTACCAATGCACCACAATCCAGGCAGCATATTTCAGGATCAAACAGGTGAATATTTGTATTCCATTTCAAGCTTAAAGGTTACAGCAGGGCAGATTCAGATGTGTACCAGGTAATTGCAAATAAGAAAAGGAAAAGATCAGCAGCAGTGATAGTTCTCAACAGCAGCCCAAGAATAAGTTAAAAACCCAGTAACAGCTCAGTCAACACAGCATGTTCAGGAATAGGTTTGAAATTCCAGTAATGAACCAAAACACAGCAACAATTTCAAGCACCAATGCAATCCAAAACCAACTCGACTACTCAGACTCAATTTACAGCAACTCAAATAAGCCTTAACGACTCTCTTTGCAGCTACTTTCACATGTAGAACAGTACACTCGTAAACCAGCTTGTTTCTGATCCTAATGCTGATATTAGTATTATTCTGAAGGAATTTTAGGCTTTCAGAAACTCTGTATCATGCCTTTTGGGAGGGGTTTTGATGACTGCCCGTAAAACTTTTTTCAACAAGGCAATGGGCATGCCTTTTATAGACAAAACTAAGGCTCTATCAGATTTTTCCTTTACACTTCTAGTCCTTCTTTTATTTTCAGTGTTTACCCTTTATTTTATGACTTGTTACACAAGTAACTACACCTATTCTCTTGAAATCTATACTATAGTCCATCCTATAAGGTTCTATGCCCCTTACAATTCCTATTCTACCCTTACTTTACTTCAACAATTACCAAATCTAATAAAACTACCCTTTTTACATGCTCAAACTACCCTTAAAACCTCCTGAAATTACTAACTTGTCCCAACCTTGTTAGCTAACTGATCAGTTATCTTGCAAATTAAACAGCTAGAACCAAACTTAAACAACTCTTAAATCCAAACTAATTACTGAATCTCGAATTACCAATTATCATTAATAATCAACCAACTAATCAATTAACAAGAATAAAATCAGTACGAAACTAGAAAAATCCAAACAAATAGAAACTAATCAAATCAGAATTCTAGACATTGAACCCAAACTACGGATTAACAAAAGAAAATGTGCTAAAGAGAAATCACACATAAGAAAAGATTCATGCTACTGAACGCCTCAACAGAACAGAACAACTCGTTGATTCGAAAGTGCAGACAAAACCTAAATTAATTTCTTGAACTTATAACAGAATGAAAAGAATTATTGAACTAGTCATGAAGCAACACACAAAATTAAAAAAATTACTGGTATAATTTCTACAGTCATGCCACTGAAACTAACCTAATTGCTAAAGAAATCAGAACTAATAAGCAACACGAGAAGGCAACTGATGACTAAACACATGCCAAACAACAAAGAAAGGACACTGTTGGAGAAAAACTTATCTAGGGTTCCGCCGGAAAATTTTGGAATTGAAATTCGAACCATTCCGGTCACATTTGAATCGAACGTCCATGGGGATCTAATAGGGGAAGACCAAGCGGTCCTATGGTGTTAATCTGGGCTCGATTAGGCTACTTTGAACTTTGGCCGGAAAACTTCAATCCAATATTCGAGATGTTCTGGTCAGATTTGAGGGGCGGGGCTTAGAGGGTTTGAAAGAGGAGGTGAAGGCGGTTATATGGTGTAAATTTGGGGTGGTTTGGGTGGGGTTTCGTCGTGGACGGAAAACTTTGAGTTAATATTCGAAGAGCCCAGCGTTGATTCGAGGGAAACTAAAGGCAGGGTTGGAAAAAGGGGAACGAGGAGAACCGGTGGTGTAATTTTGGGGTTGATCGGAGCATCGCCGCCGCCGGCAACGATTTCCGGCCGGCGGCGGACGGCGGAGGGACGGTGGTAGATAGTAGGGCTAGGGTGGCCGGCACCGGCGTTACAGGGGAGGTACGAGGAAGATGAAAAATGTTTTAGATTTTGGGTTAATTTCGGACAGTTTTATGGAATGGTTTGGGTTGATGAGGGCCGTAGGATCATGGGGAATGGACGGTCAGGATTGAGTGACGCCAAAACGGCGTCGTTTTGCCATGGGGGGGAACTGGACCGGATTGATGATTTGGGCTGGTCTGGGCAAAGACTTGGGGCATTGGGCTGGGATTAATTTGACAGTGGCCCAATCTTGGTGGCCTGATTTTTCTTTTATTTAAGCTCAAGTCAATTTCATTTTATATTTTTTTTGATTTTTGTTCATTTATATTTTTTGAATTTTGTTAAATGCAAAATTAAAAGTAAAAACCCCAAATTAACTCCAATATTACACTAATTCCTAATTCAAAAGTAAAATAAGACAAATTTAAAGTATAAATGCAAAAAAACAATTTTGTTATTTTCTTCTTTACTAATTAATTCTAAAATGTGAAATTAGAACCTAAAACAAACGCCGAATGTATTTTTATATTTTTCATATGAATTAAAATGCACAAATAAAAATGCAACAATTACCAAAGAACGCCACACAATTCACAAGAATTTATAAAATACTAGAAAAATTGTTTTGTTTGAAATTTGGGAATTATTGCTTAGGGCAAAAATCACGTGCTCACAGGTGCTTAGAGCAGGAAGTGCTTGGTTGTATTGGGATGAGGGTCTCATTCTACAGTATCGGAGTGCCAATAAAGCACGAGTGGTTCTGTTCGTTAAATCAGTTAAATTGCAGATGAATAAGAGTGAATGACTCTCGAGAAAGGTTTTAATGTGTTCAAGAATCTACATGTAACACTCAGGTGTTTTAAGGTGGTGTATGTGACTAAAGGCAGTGTTTTCAATAGAAAATGTCAAGACTTGTGGTATTTTTATGTTGATCATGGGATCCTATGTGTCGGTACCTGGAAAGTAAAGGAAGCGAATTTAGACTCGCAGAAAGTTCTTCAGAGTAAAGTATTCGGGAATGTGGTATTTCTGGGAAACAATTGAGAGAGTATTCAGTGGCCTATGGGTCTTAGACAGTGTGGTCTTATGTTCAAGTCTCGTGTGGTAAGCCTGGATTGAGGCATTGTGATGCTACGGCGGGGGAGGAATATCAAGTTGATGATAGATCAGAAGGGAAATTAGATAGATAGAATAGCTTGATAATAGACCAAATCGGTATGGTAAGGGTATGATTAATTCTTCGTATGTGTTCGAGGTAAGGGGCTTTTACAGGTATTGTGCAGCAAGGCTCTTGAGTTCCGACAGCTTGCTTAGCTTGGTTCAGGTAGAAGGATTCAGTCTTGGCAGTTTAGCTTGTGCAATGGAGTTCTCATGTTATACTAGTGTGGTATGGTATATGCGATATGTTGTGGAGGATTGGGATTTGAGTGTGTAAGGTTACGGTTCAGTTCATAATGGAAAGTCATTAAATTCTTAAGTAGCACGGGCAGCTGCAGGTGATTAAAGAATCGATTTTCAAATGATTAAGGAAAATGGTATTGCCAACCATAGTGATTCGACGGGGGTATGTATTCCAGAAAAAGGGCAATGTGATGTAAACTGCTGGTACTTCGGTAGTGTTGCGGCATTCGGGATCGACTGTTGATAACTGAGTTTGTTTGATGGCACAGGGAAATTTTAGAATATCTTTCGTGGAATGATTGGGTGCTTGAGGTGTGATATGTATTCGTACGGCGCAATTTGGGATCAGGTATAGTGATTTGTGTGCTATATGGAGTTGGAGACTAGGAGTTCTCGTGTTCAGGCTATGCCGTTGTTGTGAATCTTGTGTATCGGCACCGTCTAGCGGTTATTGGGAATTAGAGGTCCGAGTGGATCTTTCATTGCTTGGTATGCCGGATTTTTGGATATGAT
>NW_017676626.1:29769-31892 GCF_001879085.1 Nicotiana attenuata
GTATTCCCTTGTTCTCCAGGTGGGCGCCTGATTGCTAAAACTTTGAAAAGTATTCCCTTGTTCTCCAGGTGGGCGCCTGATTGCTAAAACTTGAAAAGTATTCCTTTGTTTTCCAGGTGGGCGCCTGATTTCAACAAAATAAAGAAAATTTTCTGCCCCTGTTTCAATCAAAGAAAACTTTGTTAATGTAAAATGGTGATTAGCTGCTGGCATTCTTGTTGGCCATGCTCCCGCTTCCGACTTCATCCTGACTTGCTTCCTGGACTTGCTTTGGCTTGCTCCGATTTCCAAATTGACTTTCAACTCTCTTATCTCGATGACCCACATGTTTTACTTCATCTTACTGTTTGGTGTTCCTGTTCCCTTCTTGTGAACCTTGCCTCCTTCTTGCGAACATCTGATTATTCCACTGATTTCTATTGGTCCTTCATGTTTTAGTCTCTTTTGACGTGTCCCCAACTTGTTGTGACGCCTAACTGGGAAGCTGGTAGTTAGCTTTGACATCCTTCTTTTGTTTTTGAATAGAACTGACACTAAAACGTCTTATAGACAGATCTCAAGAAAATGAAATGCAATGACCTCGAAGGTTGTGAGGATAGAAAGACTCTGAAAATGAATGAGTGGTAATGAAGAGGAAAGGACAAGACTTATCTGAGCGGAAAGGCTGATTCCATTGGCCATGCATTTTGGATCCCAACCTAGTCTGTCCAACCAATCAATTGTTATTCACCACATTTGCTGCCTCATACTTTCACGCCCGACTTTTAACAAAACCCAAACCTTGCTTCTTTTATCATGTTTCAAACATCTTTCAACCACAGACTTCCTTATTTGCACATCTGAAGACTCATTTTTGCCTTACGGTGCCCATGAGGGTTTTCACCAATAAGACTCTCTCATTTTTAATATCTCTCAAACTCACTTCGCCTTACGGTGCCCGTGAGGGTTTTCACCAATAAGACTCTCTCATTTCATCATTTTCCTTCTGGCACCAGAGTGTTGTCCCCAACAAAGATCACTTTACCTGCTTGTATTGACATTTCTTAAGATTGATCAGAAGGTCTTTCTTTGGACTGTAATGTGGCTTTTGGATGGGTTTAGAAAGAAAGGTATAAAAGCTCAAAATAATTCAGACGTGGGTTCAATATTACAACTTTCGGAATCATATCTTTTGTAACCACCATAACTTCTGCCCCAGTTTCCTTCCCGGGGATTACTTGGGTTTTTTCTTTTGTTATGACTGAACCTCAGTGAGGCTGCCTACGTACCCTTTCGGGATCAAGTCAAACGTAGTTCAGACGTAAAACTACGTTCGTTGTTACGATTTTTCCTTTTCTTCCACTTTTGTTTTCTTTCCTTTCTCTTCTTTTCTTTGCCTTTGCTTTTCTTTCTTATTTTTTTTGTTTTACTCGCTATTTTTTTTTTCGCTTCTTTTTTGTTTTTCTTTTTTTTTCTTTTTCTTTTTCCACTGTTTTTCTCTTGTTTCTCCATCTTCTTTCCCTGCTCGGGCTTACGAGCTTGATTATTGATTCCGAAAGAGGGGTATGCAAGTAATTAAGGCTCAAAGGGGTAACAAAGGATAAAGTGTTTAGATAGCAGAACAAAATGCCTTCGTCATTTCAATCTCAAAACATGCCAAGTACAATCAGGTACACAAAGATAAAGAAATCATACATAATATCTCTTGACTGCATCAGAATTGATAGCCATTTCTACACATTTCCCTTCTATGTCCGTTAGATATAAAGCGCCATTGGACAACACTCTGGTTACAACAAATGGCCCTTGCCAGTTTGGGGCGAACTTTCCTTTTGCCTCAGCCCAATGAGGTAGGATACGTCTCAGCACCAACTGCCCTACTTCGAACCTCCGCGGCGCACCTTCTTGTTATATGCTCTTGCCATTCTCTGTTGGTATAACTGACCGTGACACACTGCTGCCAATCTCTTCTCATCGATCAAACTTAATTGTTCCAAGCGGGCTTTAACCCATTCATCATCATCAATTTCCGCCTCAGCAATGATTCGGAGGGACGGGATCTCCACCTTTGCGGGTATTACGGCTTCAGTTCCATATACTAATGAGTAAGGAGTCGCTCCTATTGAGGTGCGGACAGTAGTGCG
>NW_017676626.1:32355-41856 GCF_001879085.1 Nicotiana attenuata
GGAGAATGAATCAAATCTCCATGTATCTGACATTGATGACATTTGCGCACGAAACTGATGCAATCCCGTTCCATAGTAAGCCAATAATACCCTGCTCGGAGTATCTTCTTTGCCAATACATATCCACTCATATGAGGTCCGCAAACTCCTGCATGTACCTCAGCCATGATAACTGTAGCCTGTCTGGCATCTATGCATCTCAACAACCCAAGATCTGGAGTTCTTTTGTACAACACTCCTCCACTGAAGAAAAATCCGCTTGCCAAGCGTCGAATTGCTCTCTTTTGATCCCTTGTAGCTTGTGTCGGGTATACTCCCATCCGGAGGTATTCTTTTATGTCATGGAACCAAGGCTCACCATCAAACTCTTCCTCCACCACATTACAATAGGCGTGCTGGTCTTGAACCTGAATATGTAACGGATCCACGTAAGCCTTGTCCGGATGATGCAACATTGATGCCAAAGTGGCCAAAGCGTCAGCAACCTCATTGTGCATCCTTGGAATGTGTTTGAAATCTATTGACTGAAACCGTTGACAAAGTTCATGCAAGCACTGCCGGTATGGTATGAGCTTCAAGTCCCGTGTTTCCCACTCTCCCTGAATCTGGTGTACAAGAAGATCCGAGTCACCCATGACCAATATTTCCTGGACACCCATGTCTATAGCCAGTCGCAGTCCCAGGATACAGGCTTCGTACTCAGCCATGTTGTTGGTGCAATAGAAACGAAGTTGAGCAGTGACAGGGTAGTGTTGCCCTGTCTCAGAAATCGGTACTGCTCCTATTCCGACACCCTTGGCATTGGCAGCTCCATCAAAGAACAGTTTCCATCCAGGCTTCTCGACCTGTTCTAATTCTTCGACATGCATTACCTCCTCGTCCGGGAAGTATGTTTTCAAAGGCTCATATTCGTCATCAACGGGATTCTCAGCTAGATGATCAGCCAGTGCTTGTGCTTTCATGGCGGTCCGAGTCACGTAGACAATATCAAACTCCGTAAGCAGGATTTGCCATTTCGCCAGTCTACCTGTAGGCATGGGCTTTTGAAAAATATACTTCAATGGGTCCAACCGAGAGATGAGATAGGTAGTATATGCTGACAAGTAATGTTTCAACTTTTGCGCTACCCAGGTTAAAGAGCAATACGTCCTCTCGAGTTGAGTGTATTTTACCACATATGATGTGAACTTCTTGCTGAGGTAATAAATCGCCTGCTCTTTCCTTCCTGTGATGTCATGCTGCCCCAGTACACAACCAAACGAATTGTCTAACACAGTCAGGTAAAGGATCAAGGGCCTTCCTGGCTCTGGCGGGACCAACACTGGTGGACTAGCCAAATATTTCTTGATCTTATCAAATGCTGCTTGACATTCGTCCGTCCATCTGACCGCAGCATCTTTCTTTAACAACTTGAAAATGGGTTCACAAGTAGTTGTAAGCTGGGCAATGAACATGCTGATGTAATTCAACCTGCCAAGTAAACTCATCACATCTTTCTTGTTCCTTGGCGGTGGTAACCCTTGGATGGCTTTGATCTTAGACGGGTCTAATTCGATACCGCACCGACTTACCACGAATCCCAATAACTTCCCCGATGGAACGCCAAACGCGCATTTTGCTGGATTAAGCTTGAGGTTGTACCTGCGGAGTCTCTGGAAGAATTTCCTCAAATCCCTAACATGGTCACATCGTTTCCTCGACTTTATGATCACGTCGTCCACATAGACTTCGATTTCCTGATGTATCATGTCATGGAACATGGTAGTCATTGCCCTCATATACGTTGCCCCTGCGTTCTTCAACCCAAATGGCATGACCCTGTAACAGTACGTCCCCCAAGGTGTGATGAATGATGTCTTTTCTGCATCCTCCTCATCCATCAAAATCTGGTGATAACCCGCATAACAATCCACGAAGGAAGCAATCTCATGTTTGGCACAATTGTCAATCAATATATGGATGTTTGGAAGTGGGAAGTTGTCCTTCGGGCTCGCCTTATTGAGATCACGGTAATCAACACACACTCTGGTCTTCCCATCCTTCTTTGGTACAGGCACCACATTAGCTAACCAGGTAGGATATCGAGTAACTCGTATGACCTTTTCCTCAAGCTGCTTGGTAACTTTTTCTTTGATTTTCACACTGATATCTGTTTTAAATTTCCTCAACTTCTGCTTAACAGGCGGGCATTCCGAATAAACGGGCAATTTGTGGACCACTAGATCGGTACTTAAACCTGGCATGTCATCATATGACCATGCGAAAACATCTTTGTATTCAAGCAACAATTTAATTATCTCCTCCCTGAGCGGGGCTTCCAAACGGACACTTATTTTTGTTTCCCGAACATTCTCCCGATCCCCTAGATTGATTGCCTCTGTGTCATTCAAGTTAGGCTTGGGTTTTTCCTCAAATTGATTTAACTCTTTACTGATTTCTTCCAAAGCTTCCTCATCATTGTATTCCCCTCCGCCATCACACTCAATTTCCTGTATTACTATTTCACATTGATTATCAAAACTAGGCCGGAGACTCCTTATGCATGACACATCATTGAAACCAGCATAAAAGGGACTGTACAAAAGAGAAAAGAAAACAAAATAAAGACTATCAGGAAAGAAAAAAAGAGGAAATTGCATTTCATTAGAATTGTAAGATAACAAGGTTTAACTCGTCCAAATGGACGGAACATAGAAATCTGAATTACAACCCTGGAAATAATCTAGATTTAGTACTCAAAGAAAAATCAAAACTAACTACCACGACTCCTTCCGAATTGGAAGAGGAGTAGCTTCCCAGTTATTGAGCTTAACCTGAGATCCCACGAACTGCACATCAACTTTACTCGGACCTTCACCGGGTTCCACCACATTCACTTCATCGAACACCCTTTCGAACCTTGCGATCATCTCCTTGTCAGGTTCTATCACCACAGAATTTGGCATTGCTGTTGCTGGGCATCGTTTAGTACCAGGCCGGACGAAGGAACGGGACAGGCGAGGAATAGGTTTTGGAAGGGTCCACACTCTCTTCTTCATCTTTTTGGCTCTTCTTATATCAGCAGAAGTGGGTTTGAAACCTAGCCCAAAAGTGTCCAGATTTCCGGGGAGAGACACCGGCTGTATGATTCCTTGCAGTGAAGCACCTAACCCCTTTCCGGGCAAGAATCCATTCCTTATCATCTCTGAGGCTACCATAACGGACGCGGCAGCTATCTTGGGCATAGGAACACACTCTCCTTCCGGGATTTTATCAACCGGCACTGTGTCCATGACTTGGTACACCCACGGACCTTTGTCATTTTCAACTTCCTCAAAGGATTAATGGCATTACAAGAATTGTCCTCTCCATGAACCACGATCTCCTGCCGATCCCATTCAAACTTGACCATTTGATGCAAAGTAGACGGTACTGCCTTTGCGGCATGAATCCAGGGCCGTCCTAATAAAAGATTGTAGGAAACACTGACATCGAGCACTTGAAACTCCATAGTGAATTCCACGGGTCCTATTGTTAGCTCCAACACAATATCTCCCACTGTGTCTTTCCCTCCGCCGTCAAATCCCCGTACACAGATGCTATTTTTATGAATTCTTTCCCTGTCAACTCGCAACTTCTCTAGAGTGGAAAGAGGGCAAATGTTGGCACTAGACCCATTATCAATTAACACCCGAGTCACCACGGAATCTTCACACTTCACTGTGAGGTACAAGGCTCTATTATGTTCAGTTCCTTCCAATGGTAACTCGTCATCAGAAAATGTCACCCTATTCACCTCAAAAATCTTGTTTGCAATCTTCTCAAGATGATTCACAGTAATTTTATCTGGCACATGAGCTTCGTTTAGAATCTTCATCAAGGCCCGGCGGTGTTCATCCGAATGGATCAATAAGGACAATAATGAGATCTGTGCCGGGGTTTTCCTTAGTTGTTCCACAATCGAATAGTCCTGGGCCCTCATCTTTTTCAGGAACTCTTCAGCTTCTTCTTCAGTAACGGCCTTCTTTATCGGTGCCGGATTGTCTTTAACTGCTTTAACCTTTCTCAACTCTTCAGGGGCAAAGCACCTTCCTGATCTAGTCAACCCATGAGTTTCACACACTTCTTCTTTAATTTCCTTTCCTTGGTACATCACAGTCACCCTGTCATAATTCCACGGGACAGCTTTCTCACTAACCACAGGCAATTGGGTCACCGGTTTAATGATAGCTGGCTCTGCTCGAACGCCTTTTACAACCAACACAGGCTCAACAGCTGCTCCTGGTATCGTCACCTTAACAGGCCCTGGTTTTATTACCCTCACTGGTTCACTGACTGTCTGGCCCCTGTGACCAAGGCTTTTTTATCAACCAGTTCCTCATTTGCTTTATTTTCACTTGCTTTAATCATCATCACAGTTTGCGACGGCTTCTTGTATTCTCCCTTCTGCACTATCTCGATCATGTGAGCCTCATGATGAATTGGTAGCGGATTCTGCGTGATATTGGGAGTCTCCGAAGCCTGCACCTCAATTCTCCGTGTATCAATCCGTTCCTGAATGGCAGTTTTCAGATGCCAACACTTCTCTGTATCATGTCCAGGCGCTCCTGAGCAGTACTCACAGTTCACTGAATGGTCCAGGTTCCTTGGGGGAGGGTTTGGTAATTTGGGTTCGATCGGGTTCAACATACCCAACTGCCTCAGTCTGTGGTACAGGCTCGTATAAGATTCTCCCAAGGGAGTAAAAGTCTTCTTCTTCTGCGACCTGTCATTCTTATATGCAGGATTGGGTTGGAAACTGGTTCCAGCGGCATTTCGGTTGGTTCTTGGGGGTGGGTAAGTGTTTTGGGGAGTGGGTGCGCGCCATTGGGCACGAGTAGGAGGTTGCGGGTATGTCTGGGCATGATGGACAGAGAAATGGGGAGTATGAGGTGGGTAGTAATGCTGTGGTGGGCCATATGAAGTATGCGGGTAAGCTTGGGGGTGAGGGCGAGGTTGGTGATAATATGGTGATGGACCCCTGGACCAGACCCTTGATTCCACTACTGCCACTTCTTCTTTCTTCTTCTTTCCCAATACTCCTCCGGTGCCGCTTTGGATGGCCTGCGTGGTTGCTTTGAGCGCTGAGTAGCTCATAATTTTATTAGATTTGAGACCCTCTTCAACCATACTTCCCATCTTTACGACTTCGTTGAAAGTTTTCCCCACAGCGGACACCAGATGGCCATAGTAGGTTGGCTCTAACGCCTGAAGGAAATAATCCACCATCTCATTCTCTTTCATCGGAGGATCCACTCTTGCTGCTTGCTCTCTCCAACGGAAACCGTATTCTCTGAAGCTTTCTCCGGGCTTCTTCTCGATTTTGGTCAACGATAGTCGATCTGGGACGATCTCAAGGTTGTATTGAAAATGACATGCAAAAGCTTGAGCTAGATCATCCCAAGTGTACCACCGTGCATGATCCTGTCGCGTGTACCATTCCAATGCTGCCCCGCTTAAGCTCTGACTAAAATAAGCCATCAATAGCTCGTCTTTTCCCCCGGCCCCCCTCATCTTGCTGCAAAAACCCCTCAGATGGGCTACGGGATCGCCATGTCCATCGTATAGATCAAACTTTGGTAACTTAAATCCTGGCGGCAATTGAACATCGGGAAACAAACACAAGTCTTTGTAGGCCACACTTACTTGGCCGCCCAGTCCCTGCATGTTTCGGAATGACTGCTCAAGGCTCTTGACTTTTCGGATCATTTCATCCTGTTCGGGATTTTTGGTGGGTTTTTCCTCCTCAGCTGAGAGATCAAGGCGAGGAGTGTAAGGGTATGGTTCTGGTGGTTTGAAAGTGGGCTCGGGCGGGTAGTATTGGTTGTCATGAGTTTGGAACATGGGCTCGCTGGACGACCTGTGTAGTGTGGCAGGTGGGGGAGCCATAAATATTGGAGCAGTTGGTGGTGGAGGACACGGGATTTGTTTGGGTAATGGAGGTGGTGTCTGGGAGGTGGCTCCATAGTATTGTTGGTAAGCGGGGAAAGCGGGAGATGAGTTTACGGTGGGAGGATCCTGGATTTGGGCTGGTGGTGGAAGGTAATTGGGATTGGCGGGATAGGCTGGTGGTGGGTGTCCCTTCGACCATGCCTGGTACATTTCAGCCATCTGCTGTTTCAGCTTGTACACTTCCTCTCTCATTGCAGTAACATCTACTGACTCTTCTTCTCTGGACGGGTCAACAATACTCGCTTCCAGATCCTGATTGGTCATCTTTGCTTTATCTTTGGACCGAGTATTGTAAGGATGAGTTGCCAGAATGCCAGTCAGCTCAACCACTTACACCTGAAGTTCTCATCAACAACAATTTTGTTAGCGTTTAGGGCTTTAACAACTAGATAATTACACATTGATGGATGCTCCTATGCAGTTACGTGCGTCATCCCGGCTTTCCTTTCTATCATGCCTTTGCCCTCGTTCCTCCTTTGTGTTTCTATTTCTCTTAGTTTTTTTTTTCATTTTTCTTTTGTTTTCTCTATTGGTTTCTCCCCCTTTATCTCTCCCCTCTTATTTTCTGTTTTCCTCTTTCCTTATTCTTTATTAGTGGTTACGGTCGAATCCTATGGAGATTGCCTACGTATCATGACCCTGCATGAATCAGACCAAGCGTAGTTCTTGCCGAATAAACGTAAAGCGGAAGAAAAATATTTTTGGGATTTTGATAACAGATTTGTCTATTACAAGAACTCAAAAACGACTAACAGACTCCAAAGCGGCAATGAGCTACAGACTCCACCGTCCCTGTTCCCCCCTTAAATGGAAATACAGACTAGGCCCACTGACTAACGAAGCGGAAACACAAACTTCAACGGAAAAGGAAATACAGACTCGAACAACCAACACTAATAGGAAAAATACAGACTCAACAGAAAATCATGAATACATTAAAGCTCCTTGTGCCCGAGGGACGTCGTTTGGTCTCGCTGCAGGCCTATATGCAAGTTCCCCCTGAAGTCTGTCCAAGTCAATCATTATCTGCTTCACAAACGCCAATATTGATGCCAAGAAGGTGGTGCGGGTCATGTTTTCGCACAGCTGGCATTTTCTGGTGATGGAATGAGGAATGGTTAAAATTCTCTCTCGGATTCTCCCCTTCTCTTGCAACAACCGCCCTATCTGTCGGGCCCTGGCCTCCAAAGTCTGCTCAAACACCTGGCCTTGTTCTCGGAGCTGTTGTAAGTCCATCTCCAGCTGTGCTAATGCCATGTAACACTGTTCTCTCTCGACTTTGAAATCCT
The DNA here is from genome assembly GCF_001879085.1 of Nicotiana attenuata. Taxonomy (NCBI): domain Eukaryota; kingdom Viridiplantae; phylum Streptophyta; class Magnoliopsida; order Solanales; family Solanaceae; genus Nicotiana; species Nicotiana attenuata. The sequence continues at coordinate 39,615 of NW_017676626.1, forward strand.
TTGCCTGTTTAATCATTTGGCTCTCTGCGGCGGTGACCTTTTCCTTTAATCTTATGATCTCATTGTCATATTTTCCTTTTAATTGTTTAACCATGCGAGCCCGTTCTTCTGCATTTTTATCCAATTGTCTCCGGACCGCAGCCAATTCCTTTTCAGTCTTTTGTAACTCATCCTCGAAATCATGTGCCTTCCTGGTAAGGTTGTAGATGAGTGTTTCGTCCTTTCTACTCCTACCTGGGTTGTCAATTGCTATTTTCATTTTCCGGATCTGAGTTTTGAGAATTTCATTTTCTTGGATCAATCCTTTTTTCTCACCTTCGGCTTCCTGAGCTTGAAGATCGTTGTTGAATTCCATATTTCTCAGTTTTTCTTTCAGAGCATGGATCTCAGCTTGATACGCCTTTTCCTTTTCTCCCCATGCTATTCTTTCTTGGATTTTATCATCAAAGGCTTGTACATGAGGTCTCTTGGTAGGTCTCCTGGATTCGGGTTCTGGCTCGGTGTCCACATAGGACCTCTTTTCAAACCAAGCAGCATAGTTTGGATCTACTTCTCCTTTTGAGATATCTGGTACCTGGGTGCCATTTTTTAGATACCGGCAGCTATTCCAATCCCGTTGAACCAAAGCCTCAGGCAATGCAGCTTCCGGATGCAATTCTATGACCTGAGTACTCAGATCTTCGTCTGCGGGTACAATCTGATATCGTCCCAGTTGCCTCAAGACCCGCTGCGGGGCGTATGGTTGAATACTTCTCATGCCCATTATTCTCAAGTATCCGTTGGTTGCAGTCATGTATATAGCCTCCGTCTTCGGGAGCCATCCTATGGACCACTCAATTCGACTTGCTTTGAGAGCTTTCAAATGGGACACCCATGCTTCAAATCCTTCCGGCACATTGTAGTCTTTGACCCTTTCTTCGTAACTGGCGATGAAGTTATTTGGACTCGATCCATAGCTCATGAATCTGGGGTGGTGGCGAAGATGCTCAATCATCCACATTTGTAGGAGGATATTACAACCTTCGAAAAAGTGGGCCCCGGCTTTGCACGAAGTCAAGGCACGATAAATATCCGCCAATATCAACGGGACAAGTGTATGATCTTTCACGGTAGTGAGAATTTGTGCAATTCTAGCCATACGAATATCCACTGTTCCCTTATTGTTTGGAAAGACCATTATCCCCAAAAATGCCACGATAAATGCAAACCGGCGATGAAGCTGCCAAAGACCCTTATTTTGTTTGTTGCACAACCCCTTTTCATGTGCTTCGAAACCAGAAGAGTGTCCAAACCTAAAGTATAAAAAGTGGAAAGCACAACACCCTTCGCTTACACGGTTCTTGCTTGTCTGTTTACTGATATTCAAGAGGTCAAAAAACTTGTGCACCGACGGGGCCCTGGGAAATATGAGTTGTTGCTTTCTCAAATCTTATCCAAATTCGACGTACCCGGCTATCTCCTCCAAAGTAGGGGTAATCTCAAAGTCTGAGAAGCGAAACACATTACGAGCAGGGTCCCAGAAAGTTATCATGGCCTTGATCAGATCGTCTCGTGGTTTGATCTCCCAAACGTCTATAAGAGCGCCTAATTGTTGTCTTACCCATTTCTGACCTTCCTGATCCAAATCATTCCACCACATGCGCAAGTGTACCCGAGCCTGCTCCCTGACCACTTCCGGTGGATCCTGGATAATATTCATTTTGTTCCTGTAGAAATGCTGGGTTAGGGTTGACTCTAATGGACCTTTTTGAAAGAAAGTTTTCTAGTAAAAGACTATGATCCCTTCTTTGATATGCCAATTTTAGCCACAAGGCTAGTTTTGCAAATATGGCCCCTTCATAATTCTGTGCGAACTTTGAGGCCGGGGAAGGCTTATTTTGTGACACCTCTCAACTTCGCCCATTCGATTACGAGGATAGCCCTTCGACAATGAGAAAAATATTCTAAGGCTATCCCGGTAAGAATGGCTCACAACATCATCGACACTGAATTGACTTATTTTGACTGACTGCATTTATTTGACTCCCTCGCTTTTTTTCTCTTTTTTTTTAAAATAAGGCCGGCCTTTATGTAGGTTGCCTACGTATCCCATGTCCGATGGGAATCAGACCCGCGTAGTTCGGCAGCTTTGATTTTGGCAAATAACTATTTTTGAAAAATTCGGCAAAGTGTTGGGGTGTTTTGAAATATCGGGTTTTAGAGCCGGGCTTTATTTCTTCATCACTCTTGGTCTTTTTCTCTC
>NW_017676627.1:0-41814 GCF_001879085.1 Nicotiana attenuata
TTCCCAAACACCAACCGGTACGGCGACATAACCAATTGGAAGGTTCTTGTAAGCGGATCCGTAAGCCCATAGAAGCATGCATCTAACTTTTTAGACAAATCTGTCCTATGGCATTGACGATTTTGGAACAAAATGCTTTAGGTCTCCCTGTTAGACACTTCAACCTTGCCACTTGCTTGAGGATGATAAGGACTGTAGAGACTTTGTGGAGTTGACAACCCATACTGGAAAGCAAGGGTGATCAAAAGCTCTTATACAAAAATGCGGATCGCTCCATCACTTAATTAATTTGCCCGAGGTGTACCACCTTGCTGAAAATCGCTCTTCTTCAGAAATTCCACCACACTCCTAGCACTCTCTCATTCACGGGCTTAAGAGACCACAGCTTTCAAACCCACTTCTGACACATACATCCATACCGTTACAAGGAATGTACAGTTGTTTCAACTTGATAGCTTACAAAAGGCCCATAAAAGCATTGATACCCCATACATCAAAGACTTCAACTTCAAAGAATGGTTTTAGAGCATGCTGCATTCTTCTTGGAAGATCCCGACCCCGCTCGTTGACACTTGATCACATCTTTTTACTAGATCACTTCATCTTTGACACACCACAGTGTTGTGTGCGCAATAAAAAACCAGCAACCTAGAACTTTTGAAAGCTGTTCCTCGCCCCTCCCATGATGCCACATAGGGAGACAGGAATGACAAGCCTCTGCGAATGCTTCAATGGCTCCTCCTCAGACACACCTTCCGAGATGCAATGGATGAGTCCAGCGGAGTGCAAATTACCTTGAACAAAGTACTGGCTCGTTTCCCAAATAAGAAGTGTCCAAACTATCCCGTTTGGAGCTTCTTTCTTTGGTTTAGAAGAGAGACTCAACGGAGATGATGCAGTCACAAGGGAAATTAGCAATTCCGCAAAACCATGGGCCATATCACACATCGACACAGAACCTGTAGCTGCTGATCGGGGAATGTATCGTTGATTCTCTAGGTCCATCACGGCACTGACCTTCCTCCTCCAGCGGGACAAACTGCATCCGCCACCTTGGTATCTTCACTACCTTTTCGGCTCCATCTAATCTCCAAATCAAAACTCTGAAAGAAGTGAACACCCATCGGCGATCACTACCTTGCCTTGGACGGTCCTTTCCATTGTGTCATCAAATTACACCTAAGGCGGCACTCTATGATCGTGTTATCCTGCACCTATGAGCTTTGGCTCCCATAAAGATATGCCGATAAATTTTTCCATGCGCAGAAAGACCACAGAATAGCAACAATTCCTTTCTCCGTCACCGTGTTAGTTCCTTTGAGCTCATTTATAGGTCTTTGCGTCGCATAGTACACGGATGAAACATTTCGTTCACTCTTTGATCCACAAACTGCCCCAACTTGCCACATCACTCCGCGTCGCACATGAGATCCAAAAGGCAAGCTCCAATTGGGTGCACGGTAATGATCGGTGCGGTAGTGGTCAAGAACTTTAAGTTGAGAAGCTCAAAATGCTTCCATTACATCTGCTCATCGAACACAACTTGGTATCCTTTTTAGCAACTTGCAAAGAGGATTCAACTACCTCGTTGAAGTCCTTATTAAATACCGCGCGGTAGAACCCCCGCATGCCAAGAAACTCTCACCCTTTGACTAGAAGTGGGGGAGGGAGCTCTGCCAATCACCTCAATCTTGGCTTTGTCTACTTCATCCCATTGCTTAGAATTTGTGGCCTAAAAACACTATGCCGCTCTTTACCATGAAGTGGCATTTTTTACCCAATAAGAACGAGAATTTGTGTCTTCACATCCGCGGCCAAACTCTATCCAAATATTCTCAAAACAACTCTTCAAATGATCACCAACCTCATAACCACAAAGACTGCCAAAATATCTTCCACATGTCAGTGAAAATAGCTATCATGCATCGTTGAATGTCGCCGGTAGACAATTGCACAACCCGAACGGCATCCCGAGAGAAAGGCAAATGTACCATACCCAATGGGCAGGTGGAATGTGGTCTTCTCTTAGAGCCTCGGCGTGAGGCAATTAAGATTCTGTTTTACCCCGATATCCATCCAAAAAGCAAATAAAAAAGGGCTCGCCCACAGGCGACAAGCATTGTTGGCGTGAAGGAAGTGGCAAGCGGGAAACGATCTTGCGGGTCACTTTATTTTAGTTTCTTGGTGTCATGCAAACCCTCCACTCGGTACATGGTCCGAGTGGGATAAGTTCATTTGTTTCATTTGTCACCCACGAGTGCATCCACCTTTCTTCGGCACACATGCACTGGAGAAGTCCATAGACTGTCGGAATCTGGATACACCACTACCTCGCATTTAGCCACTTGATCACTCTCATCAACCACCTCTTGCATTGGCCTCATTGAGCCTCCTTGATGTCCAAGGAGGGCCCTTGGCATCATCTCCAAATAATCTTGTGCATGCCCAAAATGCACAGGCTTATTCCTCCGTAATATCGGCTAAGAGTCCCATCCAATTGCGTTTTCTTCCCCCCTTTGAACGCACCTCCTAAAGTGGATGGCCTCAACCTAGGCATTGTTCAGTAAACGGCAAGAAGTAAGAAAAAACTTGGTAACAGTTGAATTAGAGCCTAAGAATCATACCTGAGGTTGTGAAGGGTAAATGGCTTCAACGTCCAACACCGGGGGTTCCTCGATCGAAGGCTTGTTGGCAGGCGTCTTTTCTATTTTTCAATATTCCAAAGAAAAGTTTCCCTAGGCTCATAAGAATAGGCCTATCAATGTAACACAGCATTGCACTCCAACCCGGCCCGCATCATTCATGTGACATCCAAATTCAACAAATACGGCCTCCAAAGGTTCTTCTAATTGTATCAATGCACTAGTATCATCAATTATCAACAGACGGGCTAAATCTCACAAATCAAGGACACTTCGGTACAATTTGGCTGCCTTTATTGACTATGCATACATGGGAAACACTACCTTTTCATCACCTACCCTGGAAAAGTTAAGTTCCCCTGCTTTCCGCATCCACTAGAGCCTTTCCCCGTAGCAAGAGAAAGGTCTCGCCTAATGATGAATCGGGATTTCATAAATCTACCTCAAACAATCCAATTATCACAAAGTCAAGCTTGGCAAGATGAATTTCTCCACCCCGGACGAGCAACTCATCAACCATATACCCAATGGCCGCTTCATTAGATCGGTCTGCCATTTGCAATCCGCATGGAAGTTGCCTCGGGGGCCCAATACCCAAAAGTCTTTGAAAACTTGAGAACGGCATTAAGTTGATGCTTGCCCCAAGATCATATAAAGCTTTGGTCAAATGTCTGCACTACCCAATAGTGTTAGGGGATAGTGAAACCAACCAGTATCCTCTACATTTGCTGGGGCCATTTAATGTACTATAGCACTAACTTGATAGGTCCATTCTTGATATCTCACCAAGTCCACGTTGATCTTTCTTTGTTAACCAAATTCCTCGATGACGTTTAGCATATACCAGGCATTTGCTCCAAAGCCTTCACCAAAGGCACCGTTATGGATAGACTCTTCATCATGTCAATCTGAACTTTTTGAATGATTCTCACTTGTTCTGCTTGGCTTAGCCTATTGAGGTATGAGGGGAGGTGGCCTAGGCAAAGGATGGCCTGGCTATTGGGCACAACCGGCCCCCGTGTCATGTCAATAGTGTTCCCTAGACGGGTCACGGCCTCTTGAGTTTTTCCACCTCGGTTTCATTAATGTCAATCCTCACTTCATTTTTTCACCATATGCTCATCCAACACATCTTCGAACTTACAAAGGACCCGGCATTCTTCTTGCACTCAACATCATTATCAACAACTTGCTTTTGTTTCGACGGCTATTCATATCACCACCTCTATCCCACTTCGTGTTTGTAACCGCCATGGACATGATTGTTCCCACCTTTTGGGTTCACTACCGTATTCACTTGGTAGATAGCAACCCTCTCGGGCGAGTATTTCAATTGAATTGAGAGATTTGGCCTCATTTTGCACCTCCAAATTTCCTAATTGAAACAATAAGGGTTTATTTGTTTTGAAACGAAGCCAATTGCACATCGGGAATCCGGCATTTTTCATCATTCTGTTCGAACATTCATTTCAATTTCTACCCATTCACTTTACCGAAAGGAACTAGGACTTTGAGAAAAGGGGAAAGGGGGTGGATTCGTTCGGTTGTCTGTACTATTGGGGGCCTTTGAAAGCTCCCGCCCCGGTTTCCTTGGTTCCCATTGTTTCCTATCCACCCTTGATTGTTATTGTTGCCCCACAAATGTTGTTATACCATTCCAATTTCCCTTTGGCTACTTTGATTGTGTGTTCTGATATCCCCAGTTGAGATTATTTGATTGATTGTTCCCGCCAATTACCATTGTTTTGTTGTTGATTGCCCCAATTGCCCTGGGGGTCGCCACTGTTGTTGTGGAGAGTTGCACGCCGTTGGCCTTTTGAAAATTGTCTTACATATTGTACTCTTCAATTATGCTCGTCATAGCCATCATTTTTGAAACTCATACCTACATCATCATCAGAATGCTCCCAGAATTCCCTTGGTGTTTTGCTTCGTTGCCTTCGTTGCCTTTCTCCGTTGTTAAACAAGCAATATTCACACCCTCCATGCCATTCACTTTGGCGAGGAATTTTGAGATCTTTGTTGCAACTGTGTTAACCAATTTGGTTTACATGGTAGTTGTCAACTCACGCTATTAGCGCCTCGTCCGAATGGTCATGTAGTTCCTTGATGCAACGATGAATAATCGTTAGTCACCATTGAGGAAACATTGGCCCTACTCGTTGCATGCGGAGGAATGTATGCCGCCATCTCATCAAGAATCTCAATATAGCTTGTGTCCATTAATCAAAACTTCATGAAAATTACCCCCAGCCCAATTGTGACTATGCAGTTTGATTTGATAGTATTGATGCACCCGAATAGAAGGTGTTGTTGATCATCGCCCTCTCATATCATTTAATGGGGCATTCCTTCACCCAATGTTCTAAATCGCTCCCAAAAATCTCATACAAAGGTTCCGGCTGGGTTTCTTGTTTGAAGGCCAATATCCTCATCTCGAAGTGCCGCCATGTGCCCGGGTGAGAAAATTTAGCAATAAAACTAAGTCTGCCAAACTCCATTCCAACGTTAGTGATGGAATCGGTTCGGGGAGTCTCTCTGCCAACTCCAAATGGCTTTCCCCGAACGTAGAAGGGAAAGCCTCAACCTAAGACAGAGCATCCTCGGACAACACTTCGTTCTGCGTTGCTACTCCCCAACATGTTCCACGACGGCTTGAGCATGTTTGTAAGGCAATTTTCAGTCCCGCAGCACCCAGTGAAATAATACCCACGCTGCTCCAAGTAAAGTCACATCACATTGGTTATCTGAAAATGCCCCGCCCGGATTCTGGAGCAGGGACAATAGCACTTGCATAGCCTCTGGTTCGACTCAGTAGCACTCGAGGACCGCTTCTTTGGAGGTGGCGAGGAGTGAGTCTGGAATTTTGTCATTAGCATTTGGGCCAGGCGGTCTGCGTGTGGTCCCGGGAGGTACAAGAGGCACCTCATGTCTCCAATATCCTAACCTCCTCCCCCGCAAGCACATTTCCAAGAGGTTCATTTGCATTTAAAGCCATTTTGGTTTACCTCTAGTATTGACACATCGCAAATTAGCTAACAAAGAAGGAAAAGAAAACACATAAACTAACAAAATAGATAGCCAAAACCGTTAGCTCCCCGCAACGACGCCAAAAAGTGATCGCTGCCAACTCAGCCACTACTAAAAAGTAGAGGAGAGTGGGGTCGCAATAAGCTATTTACCTGATTTTGGGTCGGGATCGAATCCACAGTGAACTAGGATTGGAATCGAGTATATATCTAGTTTAGGATGCGTATGTGTTCTTAATTTGTCTTCTATTCATTTTTGGTTTTTCTTTATATTCTTACTAGGATCAAACTACAAATTATAAATTGTAACTAAATTAGACTAACGAGTAAATTGTCTACAAGTTGTATCTAATGGTTTAAAAGGCAACTAGGGTAGTGACTTTCTCCTAGGTGGCTAATTGACGGGTAATTGCATCTAAGGCACGATTGATCATGATTGGGAAATACTTTATAACCGTTGCTCGATACTACCCACTCTACACCTCTCAGTAGAAAGAGTGGTTTTTGCCCAATTGACTCTTTCAAGATCAATTAGGTATGCATATTTGCCCAAGCAACTAGGCGTTCAAGTCGGGTAATTACTCTCTCGGAGGTTTAAACCTTTAATTGGGACTATCAAATCTCTTGAGTCCATCCCAATTCCTTGTTGAGTCAATTTTGGAGACATAGGTTCTCTTTCTAAAGAAGAGAGCCTAAATCAACTTAGCACAAACTAGCGTTTTGCAACCACTAATTCATAAATTAAACCATAAAATTGACCCAAATAACAAACACCCATAGTCAATCTAATCTTATAAAATCACAACACCCATCAATTACCCACATTAGGGTTGAGCCACAACCCTAGCTAATGGTCTAGCTGCTATCCATGCTATCGAGAGAAAATCATGAGAAATAGACTGAAGGAACAAAGACATATTAATTAATTACTAAGTAATTACAAGTTTCAATGATTAAACCACGTAAAGATGCCAAAAAATGGCTAAGAACTATCGTCTCACGAGCGCAACTACATATTGTAATTCTTTACCCTAAAAATGGAAAAATCTTTCTATTTTATACTAAGCTGAAAAAACTGGAACAAAATTGCCCTGCGGGGTCAGTGCGGACCGCACAAAATGGTGTGCGGCCGCACTAGGCTCTTGACTCTGAAAAATCAACTCTTTGAACCCAGGCTCCACGGACCGCACAGAATGGACTGCGGCCGCGGAGGCATTCTAGCGCGATCCTCGCACAAACACGGACCGCGGACCGCACAGGCTTGAACTAGGCACTTGACAATCTCTCTGAAGTTTGCTTTCGCGGACCGCATGTTGATACCCAAATTTTCACTGTATATTCTTATGTGCAAAATATCTTTAAAATAGCATATATATGCATATATAAGTATGTCCCAGCATTTTACTATTCTTCCCAATTTTTTAGGTTTTTTTAAACTAATTTATTTCCCTTTTCATCCATTAAAAAATCCACTAATTATTTCCAAAAATTATTATTTTTGGTAATTTCATTTATTAGGAATTTATATATTTATGCTAAGATATAGCTGAGGTAATTTTTTGCATATTTTTACAAATTTATTTAGTATTTTTTTAAGCTAAATTGCATATAATTGCAATATTAGCCCTTTTAAAGTCAATTGTGTTTTATATTCATTAAAATTAAAGTCCTGTATTTTTTAAATTGTTAACTATAATTATAAGTCATTTTAGTGCTTCCAATTAGTTTTCGGGAAATTTATTTACTATTTTTATAAATTAAATGGGAAAAAGGGGCTATTTAAACTTATAGGCCAGATTTGGCTTTCTAATTTAGCCTAAATTAAAATCCAATACCCTAACCCAATTAAGCTAACCCAAGACCCAGACCCAATCCTAAGTCTACCCGGCCCAACCCGGATCAAATGACCGTTGATCAATATTGATCAACGGTCTAGATCCACCCTTACCTAATTAAGCTCCAAACGACCCCCCCCCAAACCCCTCTCATTCGCCACTCAACCGACCCTCTCCCTATCTCTCTATCTCTGTGTCTCTCTCTAGAACCTCTCCCCCTCCCCCTCCGCCTCCGATATATTCATCCATCTTCTCCGGGCCACCTCCTGGCCTGAGGTCCATGGGTGGTTCCACCACCCACCGGCCCTCTATGGCTCCTATACACCTGTTCGTTGGGGTTTCATGGTCTGAACACGAAGAAGCTTCATCCAGAACTTGGATTCATCAAGTTTTATGGCCATCTCCGGCCCACTCCGGCAAGCCACGTCTATTTTGAGCCTGGCCTCGCTCCTCCTGGTTAGAATCAAACAACGATCCAAGTTCTTTCTCACCAAACCCTAGCTCGAATTATGATCTAGATCTGTTCTAGATACAGGTTTCCCTAAACTTTTAAAACGATTTTTATATTTCTTTTAGAAAAACCATCGCTTTCAAAACTTTTTGTCGACCCTAGGTTTTTTTGAGTTATGTTTCTCTTGATTTTCTTTTTCTCTTGTGTACTTCTCTGATTTTCTTTTTCTCTTGCTGTGTTTATCTCTCTTACTATGTTTCTCCTACTGTGTTCTTGTTAAGTTTCTGACTACCATGTTCTATCAGTGTCTACTCTTACGTGTGTTATTTGTGTGTTTCGTCTACCTTGTTTTCTCCTACTGTGTTCTTGTTAAGTTGTTTCACCATGTTCTTATTTTGTTTCTTTCTACTAGTTCTTTCTACTGGTTCGCATGTTGTTCTTTTACTATGCTTATCATGACTTTCCTACCACTAAGAGAGCATGCTAAAGGTCTCAGTTCCTTGAACCTGTTTCAACTAGTATCTCTTTCCATTATCACTTGCACCTTTTCAATCTCAATGCACTCGTTAATGGCAAGACCTAAACTTTAGGGGTTCATCCGAGTTTTGAACCATTGGCCTAGTGTGACTTGCTTGTGCTTATCTCTGAATTTGCCTTATTTCAAAAAACCCCTAGATCTTTGGACTCTATTTGACGTTCCTAGAGTGTTTCCACATCTACCTGCTTCATTAAAGTGTTTACAAAATTATTGCCTTCAATTTTGTTGTTCTTCGCTATGATTTCTGACTATTTTGCTTAAACTCTATAAGACCTTTACTTAACCCCCTTATTCGCATGCTATCGCTGAATATTACCATATTCCTATAGTCTTACTACTTTACTTATTTTGCACATTGCATTGACACTTTTCACTTTGTCCTAAATTCAGCCTCGCATGACCTGATACTTGTGTACTCTTTATATGTGCTGAACTTTCCTTCTTAACATGGCTTTCACAGTTTCTGATTGGTTTACGACTCTTGTTAATAAGTATGGTTGATTTTTCTTTCCATGTTTGCTGACTTCCCCATACTCTGATTTGAGTCAAAAATTTTCTAGTTTTTCTGACTGTGGTCATTCGTGGACACACAATGCCTTACACAAAATCTCTAACCCCCTGATTACTCGAAGGCTACTGTCAACACATCAAAGCGTTCCCGGCGGCCCCTTAGCTCACTACGTAATTTCTACTTATTTGTCTTTAAACCGTGTATTCAAATCTTCTCCCTTAATAAACCCTATGTATTATACCCTAAATCGCTTACTTTTCACAAGATATTTAGTTGATTTCTTTTCTTAAATAGTTTTACCGTTTGAATATGGAATTCCTTAATTAAAGGAAAGTCTTTATTGATGATTATTTTAATTGATATTCATAGTTCCTTAATGATTTTATTACCTTGTTTTCTGTCTGATTCTCACACTATAAATGCACGAACCCTTTCATTGACAATCACAGACAATCAGGACACAGTCTTTTCTGAATTTACACTTCATACTCAAAAAAGTATTCTTTTTGTTTGCTTATCTATTGTCCTGACATAACCTTGTGCTTGCTTACTCTATTTGTTTCTTTGAATCTGACGGCTATGTCCTGATTTTAATTTTCAGCACCTCACAACAATGTGCTTTTATTTTACTTATTTTTGTATCCCTGTTTATTGCCTATATGTATAGTTCAAACACGCATTATAGCTTATTGGATTTCTTTCTGCCTGTTCTATCATATGAATCCCAAACCCCTGACCCCCTATGTGTTTAAGCTATGGTTTTGAGGGCAAATGCCAGTATGAACAGTATGACCATGAATTGAACTTTTAATCCCCTGGCGAGATCCTATAGCCTCTAACAGTATGTCGTTACTGCAGGCTTATCAGCGCCTGTGCCAGCAATTCCCCATTGACTGCAAGGCATCCCAAAGTTTGCCTTTTGGAGCCTAAACGACAGGGCCTTCTTTAACAATCCCTATTCCCCTGAATCCCCCTTTCGATTAATTGCCTTATCTGTAGTTTGACATTCCCCCCTTCCTTTTCCCCTTTAGCAACTCTATTCTGCACCTTGGACACCATCTTAGCGTACTTTAAGTATCTATGCTTCACCCATTCTAGTGAGCCTACCTTGACGCACTTTGAGCTCCCTCTGAACTTGGACACGTTGAGGGTTGGCCCCTTCCATACCTGCACTCTGTCCCAATCTGCATAATTACATTTGGCGCTTGTGAGCATTGCCCGGTAGTCCCTTTGAGGCTCTTAGAGGAAGCTTTGACACAACTCAAGTCTGGCGAGAAGAGATAGGCTTTGGAATCATGATCCTCATGGAGTTGTTACACTCTATATTTCAGACATGAAGTTCTGAAATCTAGGCCTCTCCTTTGCAGTTTATTTTATTTTATATATTTTTTCTGATGTATTTTTTTACTTTAATCTGGGCTGCTAATAATTTGTAATAAACTCTTTTGGCATGTGCTAGTATGAAAAGGAGTGGGTAACTATGTAAGCAAAAAGGGTAGAAATCATGCCTATAAGGTTATTCAAAACAATTTCTGCATTTAGATATCATGTTCATTGGTTTCAAACAATTTCTGCATATAGAAATCATGCCTATAGGTCCTTAAAATAAATTCTGCACTTAGATATCATGTTCATAGGTTTCAAACAATTTGTGCATTTAGATATCATGTTCATAGGTTTCAAACAATTTCTGCATATAGAAATCATGCCTATAGGTTCTTAAAATAAATTCTGCATTTAGATATCATTGTTCTAGGTTTTCTCAAACAATTTGTATTTAGATATCATAGTTCATAGGTTTCAAACAATTTCTGCATATAGAAATCATGCCTATAGGTTCTTAAAAATAAATTCTACATTTAGAAATCATGCCTATAGTTTTAAAACAATTTCTGCATTTAGATACCATGTTCGTAGGTTTTCAAACAGTTCAGCACCTAGATATTATGTGCATAAGTTTTAAAACAAGTCTTCTGCATTCTACACCACGTTCAAAATCAACTACGCTTAGAAAACATGTCTATAGGAACTCTTAATTGAATCTGAGCCGCTTCATTCACATAATTTGCTAATTATGTGCTTCTTTTGTTTAAAGGCCTGATTCGGACAGTCTAAAACCCCATAGAAACCTCACTCTATTTAAATTGTGCATACATCATGGTCAAACAAGTCAGTTATGTTGTCCACATAATGACTCTTTAAGATAGCCTTATCCAAAAGTCCACCGGGTTCCACTGAAACCCAAACGGACATTATCACGTTCTATGCATTTATTTGGACAACTAAATGCTTTTATGCCAATTATTGATGTTAAATAGTCGAGTCCTGTGGGGGAAAGGGCCTAACCTTATTTTCTTGCAGATAATGAGGCACGAAATCCCCAGACACGGCATGGTTACCAACATCCACCCGAGACTGCTAAACTGGTGGAAAGATCTTCATTCCAGTGACCAGACTCTTGTCCCAAAATATCTAGGGAATCTACCCTCCCTCCTGGAAATCCAACCCAACAACAAGATCATTGAAGCTACTACTCTCTTTTGGGATTGTGAGAGGTCCGTCTTCCGCTTCGGGGAGATTGAAATGACGCCTTTGCTAGAAGAAATAGGAGGATTACCGGCTTAGTATGGGAACGTGCTCAGGAAGGTCAGAACAGAAAATCCTTCAAGTCCCAAAGCGGATACGCTTTCAATTACCTTTCCTTTCGCGAATTTGTCTTCCTTTACTGTAAAGTGAGGCACTTATTGACTCCTCGGACATTTACTATGTCAGTTGCTTCTGTCTTCTCCCTCACAACGACTCCAGGTTTATTGATGCCTGAGAACCGCAAAGGTAGGGGTTTTCTCAAAATGATGGGTCTAAAGAAGAATCCAGAACTGACATGCCTCAAAGAATCCTATATCCCTTTCGATTATTTGTACGAGAGGTACGGTCACAGCAAATCCTACCGTACCTATCCTGATGAGTTTGCCATTACATCATTGGGTCATATCTATCGAAGGGTCTTTGTATTCATGTTCTGTTTTCTGGGATTGATTGTGTTTCCAATGAAGAAAGCAAGAATCACACGCGACTAGCCATGGTCACTAAAACTTTAATGGAAGGAATTGGAGGGCAACCATTCAGCATTGTGCCCATGATCGTCGCAAAAATATACCGAGCCCTAGAGAAATGTCAAAGGGGAGCTAGTCACTTCTGGGGTTGCAATTTGCTACTTCAGTTGTGGCTCATGGAGCATCTACAAAAGGGTGAATACCGACAAGACATCCAACGAAGGGACTGGGACGATCATATCGCTTTCCATCACCCAAAGCGAATGAATTATATCCCTGATATGTTTGCTCAGCCAGAGGATGCCAAAGGATGGTTCAAGTTATTTGATAATCTGACCGAGGAGCAAGTACAACGGATGTTCGAATGGTTTCCAACTGAAGAATTCATCGCCCGATCCCGAGACGCACCTTTTCTGATATTAATCGGTCTGAGAGGAACGTACCCTTACGTCCCTCTTCGAGTTATGAGGCAAGCCGGAAGGAAGCAGGTTGTACCCAGGGTCGACAAGATGAGTCATTTCCGGGCTGACTTCCAGGCTGACGATAGTCCTTATAAGTGCCAAGCTCAGCATATGTGGCACTGCAAGATCGTCACGGGAAGGGATACCATCGAGCCAGATCGATACCACGCCGATTGTACTCCTTACTATTCCGGTTGGTTGGAGGATAATCATGATGGTCTGGGTGAACCTGGGTTCGTTCGAGGTCACAGGATCATAGATGAAAAGGCCGAGGCACAAGTTAAATACAATCAGCTATGCAAAAGAATCCAGGAATGCGAAAGTGAGCACCGTGAAATACAAGAAGCCAATCAAAAGTTAATTGAGGAATGGAAGGACATGGCCATCAATGCCAACAAACGACTAGGATACCTGGAGCGAGGCATAGTGGAGCTGGAAAGAAGGTTTCTTAAAAGGGTCGAAGACTGTCAGAATGCTAAGGGAAACGAAGGCGGACATCCGACCAAAGCCTACCTATTGCTGGGACTTCGCGAGCTGGGGAAGTTATTTGACGAAGCCAGGGATGCCGAGTCTGGGGAGGGTCCTTCAGGGACCAAGTAGATAGGACTTTATCTTTTCGCTATTTAAATTGTAATAAGGCCAATGGCCATTAGTGACTTTATTTTCCTGGTTATTTAGTGTCGATTTGGGATTCGTCTTATTTTCTATCAATAAAATGAGGCATTTAGCATTCCAAGTTCTCCAAATCAACTTGTCGCTAGGCCTACCTCGGGCACAAAGAGGTGCCCAAATTAGGATGCGATTTACATTCCTGCATTATGTGTTTAAATATTGCATCGATTTTTCACGAACCTCACTAACTTGGTTACCTTTTTGTTTTATTTTTGTTTTGATTATTCCCCTCCCCAAAGGTTAGTTCGAGCACTCTGGCAACATCATCCTATTCCACAAGATCCAAGGGCCCTCCACCCATTCCTCCTCTCAGTCCCGTCAAAAACAAGAACAAAGGAAAGATGGAAGATTTGAACAACACCAAAAAGGAAAACTCAACTGAACAGGTAGAGGTCACTCACGGTCATGGTACTTTGGTTCCCAAGGAGAATGCCTCCCAATTGGAGCAAAAGCTGCTGAAATTTCAGGAAGAACTTGATCAAGTCCGGAATTTGGCGAATCTGTCATTTTACCTCACTACTCCAGATATCAACTTCCCAAATGCTCAGAACCCCACACCTCCACAGAGTCTCCCAAAGCAACAGAACCACACTGCTCCTCACCACCACTGCAACACCTGCCATACTTCCAACAATACCCCGCTGCTCATCCCAGAACCACAAAACTCCACAAATGATCACTGCCACACCCACCATAATACCCCCATCTATGTGGAGACTGTGCCGCACTCCACCCCACCCATCTCAAACACATCCGAGCCTGATGATAAAGATTTGCTTATCAAGAACTTGGCTGAAGAACTTAAGAAGTTGACTAGCAGAATTCAGGGCGTTGAAGGAAGTAAGGGAATTGAAGGGCTGAACTACGAAGATCTTTGCATACAGCTGTCGATGCCCCCTTTTTCCTCGCGAAATCGTATTTACGACATTTGGGAGGACAACTCGTTTCCTTTTGGGAATTGGGTTTGAAGAGTCGCCACTTAATGATTAAGTGCATTAGAACACTAAGAAAAACTTTGATTTGGAAAACCAGAGATTGGGTAAGGGCTTGAAATTATCCCGAGGGGAAGGTGTTAGGCACCCCTTAAGATCTACTAGTGTGGTTCCCGGCCATACTATAATTGTGACTTTAAGTGCAAATAACAAGTAGACAAATAAGAGTTACAAATATGGGGGGGGGGGGGGGGGGTTTTGGTACATAATTAATTGTCAAGTAATTTGTAGTTAAACGTAAAGTTAAAGTTAAGACTGAAATTTAGTAGAAGAAAAGACAATTTTAGAACTACAGAATAAACCGGTAAAAGAGAAGAAATTTCACATAATTGCTGCAAGTAAATTGGAATTAAAAGCAGTCAAAGAAGCTGAAATTTGAGAAAAAAAGTAGTTTTTGAAATTCTGAATAAAACAAACAAGTAAAGGGAGGGGGGTCCTAGGTTTATAAATGATATGGATCACCCCACACAACACCCGGTAACGTTTATACACGTGGTGTTATCACTTGGTCATCATATCCATATCTACCCTTTCCCACCCGTTAAGGTATTAAACGCGGAATGGTTTCGCTTTACTCATTGCATGCTATTACCCGCCCCCATCCTATTAGTCCCGGAGGTATTTGGGACTACTAATCCTAAAGGGAAGGGTGATTTGGGATTTTTGTGTTTTTAAAAGGATAAAACTCTAAGGCGACAATCAAAAACACGTAGAGCAGATGTGAGCACGTAATTTTTGCCCTAAGTGAATTACTCCCATAAAATTCAAAACAAAATAATTTCAGTATTTGCAATTTTGTGGATTTTGTGGCATTTTTGTTTGCATTTGTCCGTGCATATTTATTCTATTTGATTTACCAAAAATACAAAAAAAAATACATTTGGCATTTGCATTTAGGATTTAATTTCATATTTTAGGATTAATTAGTGGTTGGTTTGTTTTAGAACAAAATATGAAGAAAATAATAAAAATAGTTCATTTTTGCATTTTTATTTGTTTTTATTGTGAATTGGTCACGAAATAGGATTTAAAAATTTTTAGGAATTAATTAGCTTAACTCGGAAATATATTAGGTCTTTAGTTTTATTTTAGCATTTTTATAAAATCAGAAAAATAAAAAAATATATATATACAAAATGAAAACAAAGTAAATAAAGAAATAAAAGAGAAAAGCAAAAAGAAAGTAATTAAAATGAGGTTGTTTTAAGAAACACCCAAAATTGGGCCAAAATAAATTCCATAGGCCCAAACACCCTTAAACCCATCCCAAATCACACCTGAACCCAACCCAAACGGACCAGGCCCAGTTTGCCCCAACCCGGTCCAGCCCCCATTCCTTAAAACGACACCGTTCCCCCCCCCCCCCCCATTGCGTCTGGACCGTCGATCTCTTTTGATCTAACGGTCCGAAACTGGTTCGTTTAAAAATATATATATGTCCGAAGATGCCTCCCCCCCTCTCGTCTTCCCCCCTTTCACCCAAACCCTAGAGACCGTAGTCCGCCGCCTCTATGTCCCCTAACGTCTCCGGCCGGCGGCGTCATCTCCGATGACCGCCAAATTCACTCCACGAGTTCACCTCGACCTCTCTACCATGAATCCACCTTTATCATCCATCAAACAAGCCTGTAAAACCTCAGATCTTGATTTAGAGCAAAAAAAACCCTAGCGCCGCCCTTGTTCTCTCTAGTGGCGGCGCCGCCCTGTTCAAACCCAAACTTCACCCAGGCAACCTTCATCCTTTCCTTAACCCCGATCCACCACCCTTCTTCCCAAATCTTCACCAAATCGGCCGTGTTCTTGAATCTAAAATAAAAGGAAGCAAAACAGTCAAGTCTGTCAACATGCATGACTTTTGGGGGTTCGTCCGCTTTTCAAGCTTCAAGGTCCGGACTTGGCAAACTAATATTGTTCAATTGTTCTTGATAAAGAACAAGGGACCAATATTAGTTCGACCATGTCCTTGGTCTCCATTGGTTCTTAAATCCAAACCAGTAAGATTCTTTTTCTTTCTTCACATTTTTCATTTATCCTTTTGCTTCATCTAGTTTTTCTATTCTATTTCTATATTTTTTTTAAAAAAAAAAAATTCATTTCCCCCCCCCCTAAGGCAGTGTGTGGTATATGTGGGTGTGTTTGTTCTCTTCCCTCTTTCAAATTTTCTTAGTCATATCTTTGTGTGATTTTTATTTTAGGTTATGAACTTTTCTGATAATTAGTTTAGGTAGGCTGATGTCGAGTCGTTAGTTTATTTTTAATACATTGATCCAGCTGATAATTTGTTACATGTTCTAAAATTATTCAATTATTTGCAATTTTGTTTTTTTTGGCCTGTCGTGGGTTGGTTAGGTTTGCAATCTCTGTTATTTTGAATTTTGGCTAAGTCAGTGAGGAATTCCTGATTTATTTTGGGTTCCGGCTAATTTGAAAGCCCAAGGAAAAGACGTCAGTCCAGTTGAGGTTAAACATTGGGTCAGCTTGACCCATGAGCTGAAGGTTGGGTAGCTTAGGTAATTTGCAAGGACATTAGGGGTAGCTTAGGGAGTTCAACTTAGGGAATCTTAGTGTAACTAAAATAGGAAGGTTCTAGTAGGGGTTTTAGGCAAATTTCAGACTTTTAGGTAGTTAACTTGAGAAGCAAGTCAATAAGTAGAGGACTAATCTGAAAATAAAATAGGGACTAAGAGGAAAACAGAAAATTGGGGGCTGCCCTCATCTTTGCCTATAAAAGGCAGCCTCTAGTGCCTTGAAGAACAAGTCTTGGAACCTCTAAAATTTCCCCCAAAACCTCTTTCACAGATCTGAAATCTAAATTTGAAATTCAGATCAATAGAAGTAAGAAAAATCTTCTTTAGATCTTAGATTACCACAGAAAAATCCAAAAATTCAAAAGTTACTGTTTCATTGAAGTCACAAGTTTGAGTTTGATATTTCAGCATCTAATGGTCAATTCCTAGCTCAAATCTTAATCACTGAAGGGTTTTATAATGTTTCTAGAAAAATTTTGAGTTTATGTGGGCGTGTTCGAGTTGATTTTGAGGAGTTTCAGTGGTAAAATTGTTGCTGTTTGATCTCTCAATAGAATTTCGAAATTGTTCCTGAATTAGCTGGTTTTGAAATCGTTTCTAGACTGCTGGTTTATTTTCTGAGTTGTTCTAAGCATCAGTTTGCTGCCTGCTGTCGCTGACCTCCCTTCCCTTTCTCTTATTATTTCATATTCCAGGTACACATTCGAGCTTGTTTCAATGTAGATCTCCTGATGGAAATGAAATGAAACTGAAGTTTATGCTATAGACCTACTGTTTGCTACGTTTTGAATGACTTTCTGTGTGATTTAGTTAGTCGTCCAGTGTGATTAAAAGCGAACTGTAATTAGAACTTTAAAGTGACTTGGACTGTGTTGATTTCCAATTTGTAGTCTGTTAGCATTAAACAAAGCAAGTAGTTCATTGAGCTTTGATTAGCATTGTTATTGTAGATAATACTGGACTGGCTGAATTGTGTTAATTTGTAGTTGATCAACTTCAGATTTAGTATAGCTAATACTTATTTAGCTTAGCAATTTTCTATTTAAAATTCAAAAATCATAAACAGTTTAAGTTTGCAATTAAGTCGGAATTAGTGTGCTGGTCGTTGAGTTCAATTCTAAGCGTGTTTCAATGCAAATGTTGGTCATTCTAGGTCAGTAGTCGAAGTTAATGGTTCGCGCTGGTCTTATTTGTTTCCTCATCAGCAGGTTCACAAATTTGTTTAAAAGCATAAGAACCAAGCCCTGTTGCTGGGCTCACGTTGGCCCAATAGCATTTTAATCCCCAGCAAATTAAAAACTGACATCCACTTGGGCCTGAGGCTCACTTTACTTGCATTTTGTGTATTGGACTATTTTGGGGGCCCAGTTTGCCCAATATTTGAATAACGGAACTGAAGCTTTGGTGGAGAATGGTGTGCTTCCCCTATTCAATTCTTGGCCTAATTATCCGAAATTGTATTATGGAGTTTGGACCTTTCGCACTTATTTATTAATTAGGACATTTCTTTTAGCGTTAGAGAAAAAATAGCAGGTAGAAAATCATAGTCACTTTAGGATTGACCTTTAAACAAAAGTGATGAGACGAGCCTCGCCGAATAAAATATAAATTGCGGGGCCCTCATTCAGTGCTTAACTAAAAATACTTAGAATTCGGGATGGGCCGTTTAGCGAATTTCGCGGCCTTCCCCAAAGTTAACAATACGCTAGACGCTTTAGGGCCGTCATTGAATAATTTTACCTTCCTAAATACGGGTGCACATTTATGTGACCCAAATCCAAATATCAACGAAGTCGAAACATGTCGAAAATTGCGGGTGCATTTAAGTGACACGATTTGAGATATGTTTTCACGACGTTGCAATTCTCTTAAAATAATAATAATAATAAAAGCGGTTCAAAGTTAAAAGCACATAGATTAAAACATGTATTAAAATCAAATAAATAAGCCAAATATGACGGTTGAGCGACCGTGCTAGAACCACGGAACCCGGGAATGCCTAACACCTTCTCCCGGGTTAACAGAATTCATTACTCGGATTTCTGGATCGCGGACTGTTAAACAGAGTCATAATTTCCTCGGTTCGGGATTCAACCGGTGACTTGGGACACCATTAATCTCCCAAGTGACGACTCTGAAATCTTGATAATAACTCCCGTTCCGATTGTCACTTCAAGATGGAAATAACTCCCTTTATACCCTCCTTTCAGGGGTGTAGTGAAAAAGGAGGTGTGACAACAGATATGGGGAAACACATAACAATTAAAGGCTCAAACAGGCCTCCTCAACTTAAAGACAGATTGTTTAGCATGTCTTGCACATACTGATTATGGTCTTAATTAAACTTAAGAGTTGTGGCAGACTGATCTATTACACATTTCAAATAAGAAACCCGAATCAGGCCTGCCTGCCGGTTGTAGTTAATAGAATCTGATTCAATTAACTAGTTTACCTTATGGCTCGCCTAGGTGAAACCTATAGGCATGATATCTATTAATGCAAAAATATACTGATTTTTGAAGAAGAAGACTTGTTGATTACAGAAAAGCATAAGTTCTGCAGATATTAAGAATTGCTACTACTGATTTTAGACTTATAGGCAAAATAGACGATTTAGATTTAGTTGATAGCTCCTATAGGCATGCTTTCTAGGTGCTAATGATTTTAACACGTTTACAGTCGAAATAAAAGTGCAGAAGTCCTATAGGCATGGTGTCTAGAATGATGTTTGTTATTTAAACCTATAAATACGTTTGCCTAGTGATAGATGCATATGTAGAATTCAGGAAGTCCTATAGACATGTTACCTATGTGATATGCAGAAATGCGGAAACCTACAAACATGGTTTCTATATGAAATGCAGAAGCTATAGTTTCTATAAAATGCAGAAGTGTAGAAACTTATAGGCAGGATTTCTATAAAAATGCAGAAGTGTAGAAACTTATAGGCAGGATTTCTATAAAATGCAGAAGTGCAGAAGCCTACAGACATGGTTTATATATGAAATGCAGAAGCTATAGACATGGTTTCTATATGAAATACAGAAATGAAAGTTGGAAGCAGGATGTGAGGGCAGAAGCATGATAATTCCCTATGAACATGATATCTACCCCTTTTACATACATGATTGACCCTCCCCTTTTCACTAAAAATCCCAATAGTTATTAAAAGATTATTACAACCCAGAATTGAATAAGAAGAGAAATAAAGTTACATCAGAAAACTAAAAATTCTAACCAAGGAGAGCCTGATTCAGACTTCTGTCTGGATCATGAAATAAATCAACTCCAAAGATCAAATTTCCAAAGCCTTTCTCTTATTTGGGATGTATCAAAGTTCCCTAAGAGTCTCAGATGGACCCCGGGCAGTGCTTACACCCAAATACATTGCAGAATTGAGTTATAGTGCAGTGTGGAAGGACCAGCCCTCAAATGTCCAAGTTCAGAGGGAACTCAAGGTCCCAAAGCAAGGCTCATAGGAGGGGGGCAGAACTTAGAAGGTAGGAGAGAGTGTAAGTGCAAAGAGGGGATTCTGGGGGGAAGCAGAGATAGGCTGGTGGTCATACCCAGCAATTGGAAGTGCTGGCACACCCCAACCAGCCTGTTAGTCACATTGTTTGGGAGTTAGGATCCCTTAAAGGATCAAGTCCAGACATGAGCAACAATTTGGATGTTGCCATGTTTTGAACTTTAACTCAAACACATAGAACGGAATAGGGGTACAGGGATTCACAGCAGAAACAGAACAACATACATATTTAACACTGAGCATAGATAGCAAAGTAGACAGGATTGTAGAAACTGTAACATAAACACATTGGGATGAGGCTGAAAACTAAATTAGAACATACCAGTTTCAGGGAAACAAGAAAAGAAAGCAGTAGTCTTCTAAAGCCAAATTGCAAGCAAATAGTCAGAAGATTTTAGAAGAGAGCTACGAGATTATGTGTGTAAAAGTGTTGAATTGAGAGTTGTGTAATTGAAAGTGTCTGAAAAGTGTCGAATTCAAGGTGTGTTGGTGAGAAAGAAGTCGTGCCCTTTTTATAGTGTAGAAGGCAAGCAGGATAAGGTAGGAGAATAATTTAAAAAATCAGTTGTCAATCAATTACACAAGTTTCCCTTTAGTTAAGTGATTCTGATTTCAAACAGGTAAAATAATTAAGGAAAGAGGTTGATCAAACACTTTTCCAAAGCAGCACAAGAAGGGTAAATACAGAGAGATTTATTTAAGGAAAAAGTCTGATAGCACACGGTTTGTGCAAATAAGGAAAGGCAATCAATCAACAGCCAGCAAAATCAGAAATTGAAGACTTTATGTGAATGAACCAGGTCAGGAAGATGGGAAAGATCTTGACTTAAGGAAAATCAGTACTAATCAATTAAACCTAAAAAAGGATTCTGAATCATAAGTTGGAAAACCTTTTCGAAAGAAAGAATCTATCATGCGTATAAAAGCATACAGCCACTTAAGCACGAAGAACTATTGTGCTAATCAGTAGAAGAATTTAAAAGTTCAGAGTCGTAAACAAAGAGATTCAAACTTAGTTCATAGACTCAGAATGAGTCTAAAAGAGTCGAGGGTTCCAAAATAGAACCCTAATCCAAACACGAGATCAACCTCGTCAAAACCCCCAAATTCTAGGGTTTCTACTTCGAATCAGATACAGAGACGAGGAGGCAGGTAATTGAAACATGCTCAGAGATCTCTTTCAGAGACTCATGAGAAAACAAACAGATACAATAGCAAGTTCGAAGCAAACAGAGTGAAGAAACTGATTTGAAGCATAGTGAGGGTAGAAGGAACATGTTTAAGAAACCTGGGACTTAAACAAGTTTAGAAGAGAGGTAGTATAACACTTAAGGAAACAGTAGAGGAAACATGTTTAAAGGGAACTCAAACAAGGTCCAGTAAAAGGCAAACAAAGAACTTAAGAACTCAGTAGGAAATACATGCAGTAGGAGAACACAAATATCAGAAAAGTATATCAACAAGACATATAGGAAAAACACAGCAGGATGAACATGCAAGCATGGTGTAGAAACACAGTAGAAAGACAACGCACAGAAGAACATATATAGTAGAAAAACATATGAAAGCAGCAGAAGCACATGCGTGACAAATACGCACAAAGAAAAGGAAAAGAAAAGTCGGAGAAACATTTTGAACTTTTTCAGAAATCCTAAATCGAAGAGAAGTAGTTTTTGAAAGAAATATAAATTGGGGCAAACGTTTAAGAACTCAAGTAGAGCACAGATATAGAATAAATTTAAGAAAACAATCAGAGAAAACCTCGAATAGCTAGGGTTTCAGAGGGACCCTAAAGCGAGAAAGGCTTGGAAAAGGTTCGATCTAAGTCGGATAAGTCAGACATAGGCTCATAATGCTTGGATACGCCGGAGCAAGGTCGGAGAGGCCATAGACCCTTGAATCGAAGAAGATCTGAACGGACACCATCGAGGTCAGACCTCAAAACTTCGAACACCAAGCGTTCAAGAGCAGAGGGAGATGAGTGTAGGCCATCCATGGCCTGAGAGGCCATGGATTCCGGTGAGTTTGACGTTGAAAATGGTAGAAGACGATTAGGGTTTCAGGAACCTTCAAGAGAGTTTGAGAGAGGAGAGTGTTTGGAGGCGGCTGAGAGAAGAGAATGAGGGGATTAGGGTAGTCGTTTAGGTTTAATTATGGAAGGGTAGATAGGAGCCATTGATCTCAGAGATCAACGGCCCAGATCAAAAGGGCTTGGGTCGGGTAATTTAAAACGGGTTAAGGGTTGGGTTAAATGGGATTGGGCTGGTCCGAAATTGGGTTCGAAATTGGGTCAATTAGGGGAGCCAATTTTGGCTATAATTGGAATAAAATGAGGCCAGATTTTAAATAGCCAGTTTTCCCTTTCTATTTTATAAAAATAGTAAATAATGATTTTGAAAGCAAATTAAAAGTATTGGATCAGTTAATAATATATAAATATTAATTTAAAAATATTGGAACCAATTTCATAATTATAAAATGCTATTAATTTTAAAATAGGCTAAAATTGCAATTACATGCAATTTATCTTTTAAAATACTAAATAATTTGTAAAAAATGTATAAAAATTACCTTACCTATATTTTGGTATAAATATGAGAATAAAATAAGTTACTCACCAAAAATAATAATTTTGGGAATAATTATTGGTTTTTGTACTGCTAAAATGGACAATAAATTGATTTAAAAAATCTTTAAAAATTGGGAAAAATACTAAAACACTTGGGCATACTTATATATACATATATATATATGCTATTTTGAAAGCATTTGTATGTAAAAAATACATAGGGAAAAATTGGGTATCAACAACAGCCCGATGTCGAACTGCCCGAGGGGTACAAACCTCCCAAGTTCGAGATGTTTGACGGCATAGAGGATCGAGGGTCCACTTGAGAACATACTGTGACAAGCTGGTCGGAGTGGGAAAAGACGAGAAAATCTGCATGAAGCCTTTTATGAGGAGCCTGAAGGGAGATGCTTTATCTTGGTACATTAGCCAAGATCCAAAGAAGTGGCCGAACTGGGTAAGCATGGCGTCCGACTTTATGGACAGGTTAAGATTCAACACGGAGAATGCACCGGATGTGTTCTACATTCAAAACCTAAAGAAGAAGCCCACCGAAACCTTCCGCAAGTATGCTACTCGTTGGAGGTCCGAAGCAGCTAAGGTTAGACCTGCCTTAGAAGAAGAACAGATGAACAAATTCTTCGTTCGGGCCCAAGACCCACAATATTATGAGAGGCTGATAATGATCGAGGGCTACAGATTTTCTGACATTATCAAGCTAGGGGAAAGGATCGAAGAGGGCATCAAAAGTGGAATGGTTACTAATTTCGAGGCTTTACAAGCTACAAACAAGGCCTTACAGTCAGGCGGTGTGTCCAAGAAAAAGGACATAGGAGCCGTAATGGTGGCACAGAGAACCAAATCTCCCGTCAAATACCAACCTACCCAATGCCTCCACTCACATATCAGCCTACTCCAAACTACCAAGCACCCTCACCCTCTTACCAAGCTCCACCACTCACCTACCAATCACCTCCCACATATCAGCCCACTTCACCCAAACATTCCCAACCAGCACATGTTTACCAAGCCTACAACACTCAACCATCCCACAACCAGTCCCCTCCTCCACGCCAAAACTTTCCTAGACCCCGACAAAACTTTGACCGACGATCCCCAAAACAGTACACGGCTATTGCTGAACCTATCGACCAATTATATGAAAGACTCAAAACTGCTGGTTACGTCACCCCTATCCCTGCTGCTCCTGAAAACCCTTCTCAGTGGATTAATCCAAATAAATCCTGTGCATACCATTCGGGCATAAAAGGACACACCATTGACGAATGGCGTTCTCTGAAGGATAAGATCCAGACTCTAATTGACAACAAGATTATTGTGGCAAAGAAACCTGCTCCAAATGTCCGCAATAACCCTCTGCCAGACCACAAGGGTGGAGGCGTTCACATGATTGAAATAGAGGATGATTGGGACCCCAAGGGATCGATCGGTTTGATCACAGAAAGTGACGATCCAAAGAAGCCAATAGTCACCCTTAATCCGATTGTAGTCCAGATTCAGCCCTCTGGGGACGCCGAGATAAATATGTCCATGCCACTTGAGTTTGATGCATCATCATCTGCAAAGATTCGTGTCTCCAGCAAAGGCACCTACACCATTCGAAGTTGCAGTTTTACCACCCAAGGTACAGGCTCCGTTCGGGGTAAAGATAGCCACGCCAATTCCAGTGGCAATGGCAGCCATAACACCGTTCCATACAAAGGCTATACCATAGGACTACACAGCCGAGGCAAGAAGGAAAGGCAAAGTTATGTTCGGGGAAGCTATTGCGGCACAGGGTATGACGAGAACCGGTAGGGTTTATACCCCGGAACATTTGGCTGAGTCAAGCAAGCAGACCTCTAGTCGGCCAAACATCACCGAGACCGGGCCCGACGATCTGTGGAGAAAGATACAGGCCAAGGAATACTCGGTCATTGATCAGCTGAACAAAACACCGGCGCAAATTTCCATCCTTGCTTTGATACAGAACTCCGATGCGCACAAAAATGCCCTATTAAGGGTACTGAGTGAGGCGTATGTACCGAGCAACATCACCGGCGGGGACATGGCTAACATGGTAGGCCAGGTATTAGAAAGTCACAAGATCACTTTCCATGAAGATGAGCTGCCACCAGAAGGGTTGAGTCACAACAAGGCATTGCACATCACCGTGCAATGCGAAGATTATTTTGTCACCAGAGTCCTGATTGATGGGAGATCCAGCCTCAACATTTGTCCGTTGGTAACACTCAGGACGTTGGGTAAGGGACTGCACGAGATCAAGGACGGGGCCAACAACGTCAAAGCTTTCGACGGTTCCCAAAGGTCCACCATTGGGGAAATTAGCCTATGTTTACAAATGGGGCCTACTTGGTTTGATGTTGACTTTCAAGTGATAGACGTGCCGGCATCTTACAATCTGCTGTTAGGACGACCCTGGATTCATGCTGCTGGGGCCGTAGCATCAACACTATATCAGGTGGTGAAGTTTGAGTGGAATCACCAGGAGGTGATCATCCATGACGACGGTAGTAATCCCATATACAGTCACCAAACCATCCCAACAATTGGAGGCAGAAGAAAGATAGGCGGGGAGACTTATCACCACATCGAGCGGGTCAACGCCGTTGATAAAGACAAATGGTGGGACAACAAAATTGAAAGCATACTGAACTGGAGCGGATACGAACCTAGCAAGGGACTTGGCAAGAACCTCCAATGAATCGCTAAGCCTATCAAACTCAAGAAACATGGCACCACCTTTGGTCTAGGATATGAGTATACCTAGGAAGAGTTCAACAACTGGTCGCCACCATGGCGCGGTCCTTACTATCCATTGGAGCAGCCAATACCACACTTGGAACAGACTTTCCAACCGGCCGAAGTTATCTATGGGTCAGAAGAAGAGGAAGCATTGGCAGCGATGAGGAATTTGTTCCTGGAAGACGATGATACGAATTGTTGTGTCATTCTCGAGGAGGAGGGGGAGGAAGGCCCTTCCATACAGGCTGTGAGTAGAGGAGCATGCCTCAATAACTGGACCATCAGAACCACCAGAGCCCGGCGAGCCTCGGGGTACCAAGGCTGAACAAGCATCATGCACTATCTTTTATTTTTACTAGTTGACTTTCCTTTCGCATTTTAAATTTTGCAATAAGATCTTCAATGTTCAAAACAGTTATGGAATTTATCAAAGCATTTCGATTTTTTTTTCTTATAAATCAATACTCTTATTATTTTCTCTCATTACTTTACTTATACAACATTACTATTACTTGTCTTGTTGAACCAATGACTGTGACGTGCAATGAGACAATGCGACAAACGGATATAGATTCAGAGGAAGATGACATACCGGAAGAGATTGTCAAGGAAGTTGAGAATTTTGAAAANCATTAGGACACTAAGGAGAATTTTGATTTAGAAAACCAAGATTGGGTAAGGGCTTGAAATTATCCCGAGGGGAAGGTGTTAGGCAACCCCTCGAGATCCACTAGTGTGGTTACCCGACCATACTAAATTGTGACTTTAAGTGAAAACAACAAGTAGACAAGAAAGAATTACAAATACGAGGGGATTTTCATGTAATGGTTGCAAGAAATTGAAATTAAAAGAAGTTAAAGAAGCTGGAATTTAAGAAAAAGCAGTTTTGAGTTTTGAATAGATAAACCAGTAAAGAGAAAGGGTTTTCACATAATTATGGTAAGTAATTGAAATTAAAAGAAGTTAAAGAAGCTGAAGTTTGAGAAAAGCAGTTTTTTTGTTTGAAATAAAATGAACAAGCAAAGTGGGGGAGGGGGTCCTAGGTTTACAAATAATATGGATCACCCCACACAACACCCGGTAACCGTTTATACACGTGGTGTTATTGCGTGGTCATCATATCCATATCTACCCTTTCCTACCCTGTTAAGGTATTAAACGTGGAATGGTCTCGTTTTACTTATTGCATGCTATTACCCGCCCCCATCCTATCAGCCCCGGAGGTATTTGGGACTACTAATCCTAAAGGGAAGGGATATGAGGTTTTATGGTTTCAAAGGACAAAATTCTAAGGTGACAATCAAAACACATATGTGACAAATATGGGGAAGAAACACAACAGATAGAAAGGGCTCAAACAAACCTCCTTAAAAACAAAGAGAAGCATATAGTTTAGCATGTCTTTACACGTAATGTTTAGGGTCTGATTAAACTTAAGAGTTGTGGCAGACTGATCTATTACACATTTCAGATAAGAAGCCCGGATCAGGCCTGCCTGCTGGTTGTAGTTAATAAAATCTGATTCAATTTATAAGTTACCCTATGGCTTGCCTAAGTGTTGAACGAAAACCTATAGGCATGATATCTATTAGTTTCAGAAGAGAAGTATACTGATTTTAAAGAAGAGGACTTGTTAAAAACATAAATTCTGCAGATGTTAAGCATTGCATTTTAGACTTATAGGCAAAATAGACGATTCAGATTTAGTTGATAGCTCCTATAGGCATGCTTTCTAGGTGCTAATGATTTTAAAACGTTTACAGCCGAAATAAAAGTGCAGAAGTCCTATAGGCATGGTGTCTAGAATGTTGTTTGTTATTTAAACCTATAAATACATTTGCCTAGTGAGAGATGCATATGCAGAATTCAGGAAGTCCTATAGACATGTTATCTATGTGATATGCAGAAATGCGGAAACCTACAGACATGGTTTCTATATGAAATGCAAAAGCTATGGTTTCTATAAAATGCAGAAGTGTAGAAACTTATAGGTAGGATTTCTATAAAAATGCAGAAGTGTAGAAACTTATAGGCAGGATTTCTATAAAATGCAGAAGTGCAGAAGCCTACAGAGATGGTTTTCTATATGAAATGCAGAAGCTATAGACATGGTTTCTATATGAAATACATAAATGAAAGTTGGAAGCAAGATATGAGGGCAGAAGCATGATAATTCCCTATGAACATGATATCTACTCATTTTGCATGCATGATTGACCCTCCCTTTTTCACTAAAAACCCCAATAGTTATTACAAGATTATTACAGACCAAAATAAAATAAAGATATTACATCATAAAAAAAATTACAACCAAGGAGAGCCTGATTCAGGTTACCTGCCCGAAGCATGAAGTAAACCAACTCCAAAGATCAAGATCCAAAGCCTTTCTCTTATTTGGGATGTATCAAAGTTCCCTAAGAGTCTCAGATGGACTCTGGGCAGTGCGTACACCCAAATACATTGCAGAATTGAGTTATAGTGCAGTGTGGAAGGGCCAGCCCTCCAATGTCCAAGTTTAGAGGGAACTCAAGGTCCCAAAGCAAGGCTCATAGGAGGGGGGCAGAACTTAGAATCTAGGAGAGAGTGTAAGTGCAAAGAGGGGATTCTGGGTGAAGCAATAGGCTGGTGATCATACCCAGCAATTGGTAGTGCTGGCATACCCCAACCAGCCTGTTAGCCACATTGTTTGGGAGTTAGGATCCCTTAAAGGATCAAGTCCAGACATGAGCAACAATTTGGATGTTGCCATGTTCTGAACTTTAACTCAAACACATAGAAGGGATTAGGGGTACAGGGATTCACAGCAGAAACAGATGCAAAGAGAACAACATACATATTTAACACTGAGCATAGATCGCAAAGTAGACAGGATTGTAGAAACTGTAACATCAACACATTGGGATGAGGCTTAAAACTAAATTAGAACATACCAGTTTCAGGGAAACAAGAAAAGAAAGCAGTAGTCTTGTAAAGCCAAATTGCAAGCAAATAGTCAGAAGATTTTAGAAGAGAGCTACGAGATTATGCGTGTAAAAGTGTTGAACTGAGAGTTGTGTAATTCAAAGTGTCTGAAAAGTGTCGAATTCAAGGTGTGTTGGTGAGAAAGGAGTCATGCCCTTTTTATAGTGTAGAATGCAAGCAGAATAAGGTAGGAGAATAATTTAAAAAATCAGTTGTCAATCAATTACACAAGTTTCCCTTTAGTTAAGGGATTCTGATTTCAAACGGGTAAAATAATTAAGGAAAGAGGTTGATCAAACACTTTTCCAAAGCAGCACAAGAAGGGTAAATACACAGAGATTTATTTAAGGAAAAAGTCTAATAGCACACGGTTTGTGCAAATAAGGAAAGGCAATCAATCAACAGCCAGTAAAATCGGAAATTGAAGATTTCATGTGAATGAACCAGGTCAGGAAGATGGGAAAGATCTCGACTTAAGGAAAATCAATACTAATCAATTAAACCTAAAAAGGGATTCTGAATCATAAGTTGGAAAACCTTTTCGAAAGAAAGAATTTATCACACATATAAAAACACACAGCCATGCTTAAGCACGAAGAACTACCATGCTAATCAGTAGAAGAATTTAAAAGTTCAGAGTCGTAAACAAAGAGATTCAAACTTAGTTCATAGACTCAGAATGAGTCTGAGAGAGTCCAGGGTTCCAAAATAGAACCCTAGTCCAAACACAAGATCAAAACTCGCCAAAATCCCCAAATCCTAGGGTTTCCAACTCGAATAAGATACAGAGACGAGGAGACAAATAATTGAAACAGGCTCAGAGGTCTCTTTCAGGGACTTATGATAAAACAAGCAGATACAATAGCAAGTTTGAAACAACAGAGTAAAGGAACTGATTTGAAGCATAGTGAGGGTAGAAGGAACATGTTTAAAAAAAACCTGGGACTTAAACAAGTTCAGAAGAGAAAAGAGGTAGTATAACACTTAAGGAAACAGTAGAAGAAACACGTTTAAAGAGAACTCAAACAAGGTCCAGTAAAAGGCAATCAAAGAACTTAAGAACTCAGTAGGAGATGCATACAGTAGGAGAACACAAAATACCAGAAAAGTATATCAACAAGACATATAGGAAAATCACAGCAGGACGAACATGCGAGCAGGGTGTAGAAACACAGTAGAAAAACAAGGCATAGAAGAACATGTAAAGTAGAAAGAAAAACATAAGAACATAGTATAGACTAATACACACAAAGAAAAGAAAAGTCAGAGAAACATTTTAAGCTTTTCAGGAAACCCTAAATCGGAAAGAAGTAATTTTGAAAGAAAAATTGGGGAAAACATTTAAAAACTCAAGTAGAGCACAGATATAGGACAGATCTAAGAAAACAATCAGAGAAAACCTCGAATAGCTAGGGTTTCAGAGGAACCCTAAAGCGAGAAAGGCTTGGAAAAGGTCCGATCTAAGTCGGATAAGTCAGACATAGGCTCATAATGATTGGATATGCCGGAGCAAGGTCGGAGAGGCCATAGACCCTTGAATCGGAAAAGATCTGAACGGACACCATCGAGGTCAGACCTCGAAACTTCGAACACCAAGCGTTCAAGAGCAGAGGGAAATTGGGTTAAATGGGATTGGGCTGGTCCGAAATTGGGTTGGAAATTGGGTCAGTTAGGGGAGCCAATTTTGGCTATAATTGGAATAAAATGAGGCCAGATTTTAAATAGCTAGTTTTCCCTTTCTATTTTATAAAAATAGTAAAACATGATTTTGAAAGCAAATTAAAAGTACTGGATCAGTTAATAATATATAAATATTAATTTAAAAGTATTGGAACCAATTTCATAATTATAAAATGCTATTAATTCTTAAAATAGGCTAAAATCGCAATTACATGCAATTTATCTTTTAAAATACTAAATAATTTGTAAAAAATGTATATAAATTATCTTAGCTATATTTTGGTATAAATATGAGAATAAAATAACTTACTCACCAAAAAATTACAATTTTGGGAATAATTGGTTTTTGTATTGCTAAAATGGACAATAAATTGATTTAAAAAATCTGTAAAAATTGGGTAAAATACTAAAACACTTGGGCATACTTATATATACATATATATATGCTATTTTGAAAGTATTTTGCATATAAAAATATATACGGAAAAAAATTGGGTATCAACACCATGTACCGAGGGCTAAGTTTTCCTTTCTTCCCGAACCTCATAACACCTTTCATTGGTGATACCTTTTGGAATACCCAGTCGTCCACCTGAAATTCCAAGTCTCGTCATCGATTATCCGCATAAGCCTTCTGACGGCTTTGAGCTGCCAATAACCTTTCCTATGTAAGCTTAATTTTCTCGATTGCCTGTTGTACCAATTCTGGTCCTACTAACGTAGTTTTCCCAACATCGAACCACCCTATAGGCGACCTACACTTCCATCCGTAAAGAGCTTCGTATGGAGCCATCCGAATTCTAGAATGGTAGCTATTATTATATGCGAACTCAATAGGTAGCAGATGATCATCCCCGCTACCTTTGAAGTCTATCACACCAGTTGTCACACCTCCTTTTTTGCCGCTTTTGATGGGGAAGTCCGGGTTTCGACATTCATGGGGGTGATAACTCATTTCCTTTTAGGAATTGGGTGTTTTGGAGAGTCGCCACCTAACGAATTATGGTGCGTTAGGGCACCTAGAGTGATTAACTCTTAGATTGGTTTGCATTGCCAGAGATTAGGATAAGGGCTCGAAGTAACCGCGAGGGGAAGGTGTCAGGCACACCTCTTGGTCCACAACTGTGGGTCCCGGCCAAACTTATATTCACAAATTAGTCCATTATAAGTAAACAGTTGAATAAAATAGGTTGCAAGTAAAGCACGTTAGATAACTCAAGTAATAAGATTTAGGCAAATTGTAAAACAATGTTTTAAATAAAAAAAAGGAATTTTGGTAAAGGAGGGGTCCTAGGTTGGTTATCCTATAGGATCACCCCACACAATGTCCAGTAAACACTCCTCAATGAGGGGCTACACGTGACATTAGCGCGTAGTCATATCTCATATCTACCCTTCCCATCCCCTTATTAGTCATGCAAAGCGAGTGTTTGGTCAACGATTTCTATTGCGTGCTACTACCCGTCCCTTCTTAATGATCCTAGAGGGAGTTAGGACCTCTACCTATAGGTGGTTCTAGACGTACCCCTAAGGTTTTAAAAAGTGAAAATTCTAAGGCGACAATCAAAACACTTAGGACTTTCAGCACATAAAATGAGCAACTAGAGGCTCAAAGTTTCCTCCTTAAACAAGCACATAAACAGCACGACTCAAGCACAATTAAGGGCTTTTATTAGACAGTGTCCTAAGGCAGGATATCTAAGTGAATATGTAGAAACAAACAACTTATTTTTTTTTTAGAAACTCAGGACCAGTGACCCTAGCAGTTGCCTATTGATTTTTAAAGCCTGTTAGGATCAAAAACATTAAGTAATAGAAACAGCTTTCAGAAATGCAGTTTTGAAAACGCCCTAAAGGTTTGCCTATATGCGGAGTACTGGTGACTATATTTATATAGAAACAATACAGGTTTCTGAAACGGACTTTTTAATACCTATAGGCATGCTGTTCTACTGTTAAATTGAGGCAGTTTTAAAGAACTTGTTTCAGGAAATATAGACTACTTAATTAAACCAATCAGAAGTGAACTAAGCGTGGACTAAGTTGAATTACTAGACTAGTTTATATTGATAGGAAGAATATCGAATGTGGTTCCCTATAGGCATGATTTCTAACTTCGTAAATCCGATTTTAAGACATGTAGACATAAACACTTGCCACAACATAATTTGGATTAAGTCCTATAGGCATGGCATCTATTAGTTAATCCGATTTTAAGACATTGAAAACATAAATAACACTCATCATAACAGAATCTGGATTAAATCCTATAGGCATGGCATCTATTAATTAATCTGATTTTAAGACATTGAAAGCATGATTATTTGGAACCGATAGGCATGGTTTCTAGCATGGTGAGATAAACATGACAAGATGTAAAGCCCTATAAACATGTTTTCTACTTGATAAGGCAATCGAATTTAAGCATGAAGGCCTAGGAGCGTGATTTCTATTGAAAAAAAACAATCAAATTTAAACGTGAAGTCCTAGGAGCATGATTTCTACTTAGTAAAGCAAACAGATTTAAAAGAAAGTCC
Source organism: Nicotiana attenuata (assembly GCF_001879085.1). Taxonomy (NCBI): domain Eukaryota; kingdom Viridiplantae; phylum Streptophyta; class Magnoliopsida; order Solanales; family Solanaceae; genus Nicotiana; species Nicotiana attenuata. The sequence continues at coordinate 32,755 of NW_017676627.1, forward strand.
TATGAGCATGATTTCTACCCGAATTACCCCATAAAGCATGTATCTACCCACCCTTTTTCACTAAATACCCCAATATCTGTTTACAAGTTATTACAGACCAATGAATGAATTACATAAGTAAATAAAAATCAAGAAGCTATTCTATAGGGAGCCTCCGATTATGCCCATATTTTCCAAAGCCTCCAATGGCCTCATATGCCTCAATTCCATAGACAAAGCAGATTTTAGGTGCATCAAAGTTCCCTAAGGATTTCAAGGATCCCGGGCAGTGCTTACACCTAGACTTAGTAACCAAAAGTTGAACAAGTGCAGTGTGGAAAGGCCAGCCTCAGTATGCCAAAGTTCAGAGGGTTCTCAAGAGGATCCCAAGGCAGTACACATACTAGAGGGGGCAGAACTTATTGACTAAGAGTAGAGTGAAAGTGATATCAGTGAAAAACTGTATAAAAGAAGGCCTGAAAGTAATTTAGTAAAACTCAAAGACTGTTTGAAAAGAGATTGAAGAAATGAACAGAAGTCCCAACACCTTAGGACAGATTCATACCCAGCCAGGAGTCACAACAGTAAGGCAGGTTCAGTAGTCATAAGTAGGGGGTCAAAGGGTTTGGGGAATACATAGGGCACATAATTAAGCAAAGATCCAAGAATTGGTATAGGCATGCTTAGAGGCAGTTGACCAGACATAGTCACAAAACCAGACAAAAGAACAAGCTCACATACAATGATGATAGGGATTTGGGAATACATGAAACACATGGTGGTAAACACATAGAGATAATTGGTGCAGACATGTTCAGAAACAATACAGAGGGGTAAGATGCTGATCTAAAGGAAAGGGAGTACATAATAAGGTAAACATCAATTACAAGTTTCACAACAAAATCACAAATAGAAGCAAACTAGAAACAGGATGAACTGAAGCAATAAGAAAATCATATTGTTGTTGGAACTTTGAATTGAAATTTAAACATACCAGTAAAGAGGACAGTAAGAAGAGTTGAAAGAACAGTAGGACACAATGGTTAGCCTTGGCTTGCAGCCGGCTAACTTAGAGCAGCAGCAAGTAGAACACAAGAGAGAAAAAAGTTTTTAAGTGTGAGAGATAGAGTTTTGAACCAAGAGTGTCCGTGTCTGTGTGTGTTAATGAGAGAGCATATATAGTTTGAAACTAGGTAGAATAATAAGGTAAGAATCAAAGTCAAGCAGTATTATGGAACTAGGTGTCAATTAGTATCAAATCAGTATAAGTACTTCCTTTAATTAAGGGAATCAATTCGAACGGTAAGAATATGTAGCAAATAAGGAAAGAAATCAATGTGTAACTGGAGCATAACAGATAAGGAAATAATTCAAACATAGTAGGCGCAGAGCAAACAATTAGGGCTAGGTTCATAAGGTTCTAATTAAGGAAATAATATAAGAATCAATTAATAGCATAATTGACCATAGAATAAGGTCAGAAAAACATTTTACAAGGTAAAAATCAGTAGAATAATCATGCGGAATCAGTGAAAGATCAATCACAAGGATTCAAGGATGCAAGAATAGGAGATAACACTGATTTAGCACCACTCTATATAAGAACGAACACATGGTAAGCAAAAATCAGAACCCTAAGAGGTCGAGTAGGACAAGAATCACATATAAAATGAAGGACTCATGCAGAGCATAGTCTGAATTAGTAGGCTAAGCATGATACAGGTAGGAGAAGTGAAGAAGTAGAAACATTGGTGAACAAAAATAAGGCAAAATCAGACAATAGGCAAGGATAACCATAATTAGGAACCATAACAAGCAAACATAGGACAAAAGTCATAGAATCATAGAAACATACAGATTAACCGAACATATTATCAAAACAAAACTCAGAAACCCAAGGTTGGAGCTAAGAAGTTAGGGTGACGAGTTGAAAAAGGAGTAAAAACATAGAATCGTTCGAGATATGCAAAGAATAGAAGTTAAAACATGAAGAATCGATTTAAACAGAGTGTAGAAGAAGTTCCGAAAAATCCTAATTTTTAAAAAGAAGTAAAACTACTTGAAATCGATGATTTTGGCTAAAGCGGTTCAAGAACAGTGTAAAACATAGAAGGAATAGACTCGAATCGTTTAAAAATAGCCCAGATCTAAGAAATATAAACGGAAAATTAGGGTTTCAAAAGAAACCCAAATAGAGACTTAAGAACCTGCTTAAAATTTCAAAGATCGTAGCAAATATAGTGTGACTTTGCCCAAAATCACACCGGAGTAGCCATAACAGCCAAAACAGTAACCCTAGATACAAGTCGGCATGGCCCAGGGCCCTTGAAGGCCTCAGAGATGATGAGCAAGGCAATGGTGGAACCATTGGAGGCTTGGGTTTGAAGGACGGTCGCCGGAGAAGACCAGAGAAGGGAGGCGGCTGAAAAAGGGTTTAGGGTTAGGTTGAGAGAAGAGAGGAGATGAGAGCATCTGAGGGTGGCGGGCTGTAAGGAAATGACTAGGGTTAGGGGTCGTTTGAATTAAAAAAGGAAAGGGATCGTATGGACCGTTGATCTGGGAGATCAATGGCCGGGATTTGATCGGGTAGATGGGTTCCGGGTTCGGGTAAGTGTATATAGGGTCTGGGTCGGGTAATTTGGTAGGAAATTGGGCTGGGGTTGGGTTCAATTTAGGCTACAATTAAAAGCCAAATCTGGCTATAATTTAAATAGCCACTTTTCCCTATTTAATTTATAATAAATAATAAACAATTTCTGAAAAATGATTTTATGTATTAAATGATTTTAAAAATATATTTAACATTTTAAAAATATAGGAGGCCAATTTACGCATGTAAAATACAATTATACATTAGATGGGCTAATATTGCAATTATATGCAATTTAGCTTTAAAATACCAAATGCAATTATATAAAAAATATATTAACCATATTTTGGCATAAATATAGAAATTAAATAACTAAATTACCATAACAATGATTTGGGAAATAATTATTGGGGATTTTGTGAATAAAAGGGAGGGAAAGAAATCGATTTAAATCCCTAAAATTATGGAAAAAACCTTGTGCATGCTTACATATGCATATGTGTGCTATTTTGAAAGTATTTATGCATATTAAAATATATAGGAAAAAATTGGGTATCAATAGCTGCCCCTCTTTACCCGGGAAGGATGAAAGAGTTTTCGGGTAAAGAAATAATGACCAATTTTGACCGGATGGGATGTTTTGAAAGACAGAGGCCGAACTCCGGTCTTCGAGTTGCCTACATATCCCTGGTTTTATAGGAATCAGGCCATGTGTAGTTCTAGATTCATCCGCGGAGTATGCCGATGAAATCACTGCAAGGACGGACACTCGATGCGCAAACAGTTATGGTAAGTGGTTAAAGATCGGGATGATTGGAGTGAACCGGAGCGAGATTGCTCCTGCTAGGATAGCGGTTGCTAACTGGTTACCTGCAGATAAAAAATGCTACAAACGTATTTGCGAAATTTTAAACATGATGCAAATTCCCTTCGGACCATGAGGGGTTGTCTTTGGACGGTTGAAGATGTCGTCCTCAGACCATGACATCCTGGGCCATGAAGCGTATGATAAGGGATTCGCATGAAATGATGTTCTCGGGCCATGAAGATGGTGCCTCCGAACCATGACGCCTTTGAATAATGATATGTAAATTGAGGGATGCTCAGGCCATGGCATGGTGTCTTCTGGCTATGAGGATGGTGCCTTTAGACTATGACGCCTTCGGATAGGTTGGCGATCTTTCAGCCCATGACATGCAATAATATGGTGTTACCAAGACAATGCTTAGTCTTGTGAAATGAAGGACAGAGCTTAACCTGATTGGAAAGCAATTAGATAGTAAAATAGAGCAATTTCTGTGCAAAGGGACAGTGCTTAGTCCCATGCGATTGGGGAGGCAAGGATTATCCTCATGCAAGTAGGGAGTCAAGGATTAGACTCATGCAGTTATGGAGGCAAGGATTAGCCTCATGCAAATGTGGAGGCAAGGATTAGCCTCATGCAGTTAGGGAGGCAAGGATTAGCCTCATGCAAGTAGGGAGGCAAGGATTAGCCTCATGCAGATGGGAGACAAGGATTAGCCTCATGCGAATATGGAGTCAAGGATTAGACTCATGCAAATATGGAGTAAAGGATTAGACTCATGCAAGTGGGGAGGCAGGGAATAGCCTCATGCAAGTGTGGAGTCAAGGATTAGACTCATGCAAGTGGGGAGGCAAGGATTAGCCTCATGCAAGTATGGAGTCTTAGACTCATGCAAGTGGGGAGTCAAAGATTAGACTCATACAAGTGGGGAGGCAGGAATTAGCCTCATGCAGGTATAGGGTCAAGGATTAGACTCATGTAAATAGGGAGGCAGGGATTAGCCTCATGGATTCAAGGATTAGACTCATGCAAATGGGGATGCAAGGATTAGCCTCATGCAAGTAGGGAGGCAAGGATTGGCCTCATGCAAATGTGGAGTCAGGGATTAGACTCATCCAAATAGGGAGGCAGGGATTAGCCTCATGCAGAGAGCAAACAGCAAATAAGAGTAGTGTATTTCTTAGCTGGAAATGTATTCGATGTCTGACGGGCTTATGGATGGTGAATTATCTTTGTGTACACATGTTTCGCGAATGCTACCGTTACGTCAAATGTGCCTGCATTCGAAGAAAAATTGTAAGTTTTATGAGGGGAAGGTTGGTTCGTGCTCCTGTCGGCTGGCTTTGCTTTGCTCCGGTCTGAAAGCCTTTTGAGTTCCCATGGGTAATACCTGGCTGTTATGGAAATAGAGTTTTTCGAAAATATGCAATTATTGATAAAAATAGAGTTGCTTTGGAAACGTATTAATATATCAAGTAATTTTTTGATGAACTAGTGGCTGTGACACATTTCAAAAGCATTGCAGCAATCTTTTATTGGAATTTTGAGGGTCCTCCTCAAAATTCTGCCCCAGTTTGGTAGATGATCTTTAACTATCTACGGATGACGGACCTTGCTGAACATTCTCCGGATTTTTGAGAATCCTTCTCAACATTTCGCCCCAGTTCTCGATCGATTACTGACTTCTTGGAATGTGATGGCGTTGGCTGGACTTGCACCGGAATTGCGAGGACCCTCCTCAAAATTCTGCCCCAGTTTCTGATCTTGGGGGAAATAAAAAATTTATTATGATATGACCAAACCCATAAGGTTGCCTACGTATCCCCTCTTAAACGGGAATCAGGTCAAGCGTAGTTCAATTGCATCAGAGGAGAAAATGTAAAGTATCTAAGCACAGTATCTCTTGACTGCGTCTGAATTGATCGGCTTTATCCAAACTTCTCTGTCCATTTCTGCAAGTATGAGTGCTTCTCCTGTTAGTACCCTGTGAACCATGTATGGACCTTGCCAGTTGGGAGAGAATTTCCCTTTGTCTTCATCTTGATGTGGGAAGATTTTCTTCAATACCAGCTGCCCTGGTGCGTACTATCTTGGTCTGACTCTTTTGTTGAAAGCTCTGGACATTCTGTTCTGATAGAGTTGGTCGTGACATACTGCGTTCATCCTCTTTCCATCGATAAGGGCTAGTTGTTCATAGCGGCTCCTTATCCATTCTGCATCACTAAGTTCAGCTTCTTGTATAATTCTTAAAGAAGGAATCTCCACCTCGGCTGGGATGACAGCCTCGGTACCATAAACCACCATTTAGGGTGTTGCCCCGGTTGATGTGCGAACCGTGGTGCGGTACCCTAACAGAGCAAAGGGTAACTTCTCATGCCACTGCTTATGGATATCTACCATTTTCCTTAGTATCTCTTTAACTTTTTTGTTGGCGGCTTCTACGACTCCATTCATCTGAGGTCTGTTGGCTGTAGAATTCTTGTGTATTTTGAAAGTTTCACATATAGCTTTTATCAGATCACTATTGAGATTGGCGGCGTTGTCAGTAATAACGGACTTAGGAACTCTGAATCGGCAGACAATATGATCCTTGACAAAATCTGCGACGACTTTCTTGGTTACCGCTTTGTAAGATGCAACTTCTACCCATTTTGTGAAGTAATTAATGGCTACCAGAATAAACCTGTGTCCGTTTGAAGTAGTGGGCTCAATCGGACCAATAACATCCATTCCCCAGGCAGCAAATGGCGAAGGTGAGCTTGTCGCATTGAGCTCATTTGGTGGCACTTTTATCATATCGGCGTGTACTTGACACTGAAAGCACTTGCGGACATACCAGATGCAATCCGTCTCCATGGTCATCCAGAAGTAACCTGCCCTGAGTATCTTCTTAGCCAGAACGAAACCATTCATGTGCGGACCGTAGGTCCCAGCATGTACATCCTCAAGTAGCTTAGAAGCTTCCTTCGCGTTGACACACCTTAGTAACCCCAAATCAGGAGTTCTTCTGTACAAGTTCCCTCCACTGTGGAAGAAGTGATTTGACAATCTCCAGAGTGTGCGTTTCTGAGTGTGATTTGCATACTCTGGGTATTCTCCTTTTGATAAGTATTCTTTGATGTAATGGAACCAAGGCTTTCCATCGGCTTCTTCCTCGACATGAGCACAGTAAGCTGGTTGATTATGGATCCTCACCGGAATGGGATCAATGTAGTTCTTATCTAAATGTTGTATCATGGATGACAAAGTGGCTAATGCGTCGACAAACTCATTCTGAATTTTGGGCACGTGTCGAAATTCTATCTTTGTGAACCTCCTTTTCAATTCCTGCACATGGTGTAGATATGGCAATATCTTTGAATTCTTGGTGGCCCACTCTCCTTGTACCTGCTGCACAAGCAAATCTGAATCACCAATCACCAGCAACTCCTGAACGTTCATGTCGACTGCCATGTTGAGCCCTAGTATGCAGGCTTCATATTCTGCCATGTTGTTAGTGCAGGGGAATCTGAGTTTAGCAGATACCGGATAGTGTTGACCCATTTCTGATATCAAAACTGCTTTAATGCCCACTCTTCTAAAATTTGCGGCTCCATCAAAGAACATCCTCCAACCATCGTATGCTTCGTTAATGTCTTCCCCTACGAATGACATTTCTTCATCAAAAAAATACGTTTTCAAGGGTTCGTATTCTCCTCCCACCGGATTTTCAGCAAGGTGATCTGCCAATGCTTGTCCCTTGACCGCCTTTTGAGTTATATAGATGATATCGAACTCTCTTAGTAGTATCTGCCATTTAGCCAACTTCCCAGTAGGCATGGGTTTCTGAGATATGTACTTTAGAGGATCCATCCTGGATATGAGGTATGTAGTGTAGGCACAGAAGTAATGCCTCAGTTTCTGAGCTGTCCAGGTTAAAGCACAGCAAGTGCGTTCAAGCAGAGAGTACCGTGCTTCGTAAGGTGTGAACATCTTGCTCAAATAGTATATGGCCTGCTTTTTCCTTCCTGTTTCTTCATGTTGTCCCAAAACACATTCGAAGGCTCCATCTAGTACAGATAGATAGAGTAGCAAAGGTCGTCCCGGTTCTGGCGGGACCAGCACTGGCGGTGTGGACAGGTATTCCTTGATTCAATCAAAGGCTTTCTGACAATCCTCTGTCCAGCTTGTTTCAGCGTCTTTCCTCAGCATCTTGAAGATGGGTTCACATATGACTGTGGATTTTGCTATGAAGCGACTGATGTAGTTGAGATGCCCTAGGAAGCTCATCACATCTTTTTTGCTCTTAGGTGGAGGTAACTCCTGAATCGCCTTGACTTTAGATCGATCCAGCTTAATCCCTCGATGACTGACAATGAATCCCTATAGCTTTCCTGCGGGAACCCCGAATGCACACTTTGTGGGGTTCAGTTTCAAATTGTACCTCCTTAGCCTGTCAAAGAACTTCCTCAAGTCTGCTATGTGATCTGCGGCCCTCTTGGATTTGATAATGACATCGTCCACGTACACCTCTATTTCCTTGTGTATCATATCATGGAAGATGGTTGTCATGGCCCTCATGTAAGTAGCCCCAGCATTCTTCAGACCGAATGGCATCATCTTGTAACAGTATACACCCCAAGGCGTAATAAAAGTTGTCTTCTCGGCATCTTCTTCAACCATCCAGATCTGGTGATAACCTGCAAAGTAATCTACAAAATATTGGAGTTCATGCTTGGCACAGTTATCGATCAGGATATGTATGTTTGGCAGTAGGAAGTCGTCTTGGGCACTTGCTCTGTTTAAATCTCGATAATCAACACATACTCGGAACTTCCCGTCTTTCTTCGGAACTGGCACAATGTTAGCTAACCAGGTTGGGTACTCAACCACCCTAAGAACTTTGGCTTTGATCTGCTTGGTAACTTCCTCCTTCATTTTCAAACTCATGTCTGGTTTGAATTTTCTGAGTTTCTGCTTGACTGGCGGACACATGGGATTGGTAGGCAACTTGTGAGCCACTATAGATGTGCTCAAACCGGTCATATCGTCATACGACCATGCGAAGATGTCCTCATACTCTTTTAGGAAACGAATGTACTCTTCCTTCTCTGTTGGCGACAAGTGAATGATGATGCGGGTCTCCTTGACGGTCTCAATGTCTCCCAAATTTACTGCTTTTGTTTCGTCCAGGTTGGACTTAGGCTTGTTCTAAAAATTCTCAACTTCTCTGACAATTTCCTCAGGTATCTCATCCTCTTCCTCTGAATCACTATTCTCATGTTGTGTTGCCTCATTACATGTCACAGTCACTGGTTCATCAGGAAAAGTAATATTAACACTAAAAGTGTAGAAAATAGTAATGAATAATAAAGAGCAAATGCATTTGATTAAAATTAAACAACATCCGGGCTAATACGGCTCGATGAATTGAGCATTTATTTTGAAACAAAACAAGTCTTCAAAAAAAAGTTACTGAAAATATTAAGTGCCTAGAATGGCTATATATCTCCCGGCCAAAAAATCGAAGAGCTTTATCATTCCAAATCCCGGCCAAAAACCGAGGATCTCCCGGCCAAAAAACCGAGGAGCTTTTTCTTTCCAAATCCCGGCCAAAAACCGAGGAGCCTTTTCTTTCCAAATCCTGGCCAAAAAACCGAGGTATCTCCCGGCCAAAAAATCGAGGAGATTTTTCTTTCCAAATCCC